>NW_021155320.1:1936-2228 GCF_002837175.3 Physeter macrocephalus | reverse complement strand
TCTCAGTTTTTAAGGCCTTCAAATCCTTCTCGTTCTCCTGCCGGCGCGGTAATCGCCGAAGAAGAGGGGAGTAATTAGGAACAGCAGAGGCAAGCTGGGGAGTATAGATTTGCTCGTCTACATGGAGTGATATCAACCTGGTCATGAACTGGCATTTCCCTGCATACACTTTCACAGATCTGTACCTGTACGTATATATACATATAGATAACATATTCCTCTTTCTACTTACCTGCCTCTCGCTGCACACCTGTATTGCCACGAGGAACACAACGCAGAGTGTGCACTTAAA
>NW_021155320.1:0-988 GCF_002837175.3 Physeter macrocephalus | reverse complement strand
ACAATACACCAACCACCCCCGTTTTATCTTAGCCAATAACATGTAATGCTGACGGTATATATCCGTTGTGATGACACCACACCTCTCGATATTGCTAGTGCCCTGAAGCACAGTCTCTTAAAAAAACACCCCGCCACACGTCTGCACAGCATATAGTGGTATGGCCCACTCCACAGATGCATAGACATGTGCATATAAGTATACTCACGCATGCATGTACAACATATGTCGTGCTGTATGCTGTTGCTAATATACATAGACATTAATATGTATGTCGGCATGTATATATATACATATATATGGGGGTAGATGGATAGACACACGCACATGCACATCTCCGAGGATGCTACACGAACATTTTAAAGACACTTGTGTTGTCATCGAGCCAAATTAAGATTCGATACAGCTCAAATGGACTTGCACTTCCTTTTCAGAAAAGTGTGCTCTCGGAACCCAGAAGGTCGTGAATCATTCTTTGACAATGTGATCTCTGTATATATCGTACGCGTATGATGCGGGCGTAAGTAAACACGCAGTCTGGGAGAACGGGCAGCACGATGCATTTTACACCAAATTTGCTTTATCCAAGCTGAAACCTTGACACAGTGTAACTGCTTAGTACGTAGTTCAAGTAAGAACTATTAGGAACTTCGGGGGTGAACAAGGACAGGGTGGCGCATTTCTGAATATTATTCCGATGCTGCATGATGCTTTATGTGTTGCGACTCGATTGATTCACAGGGGCATTTTATCAGTAAATATGGAAAGTGTATATGTAAGTACTATGTAGCTTGCGAGAAGAAACACAGTACCTCTATAAACTCCTGTTTATTCATAAATGAGTATCCGCGCAGACTTCGAAATTCATTGTCGACAACAGCCAGCTTCAGCGCTGCTGCCTGCTGGTGAATCATTGCTTCTTTCACATTTTCTTCCATCAGTCCCCTCCTTTTCCGTAGCGAGACGAGCTGCAAACCACAACCGAGAA
>NW_021155314.1:0-2229 GCF_002837175.3 Physeter macrocephalus | reverse complement strand
CACATGGGTAGAGGCAGGCTTCCACACACACTTGCGTTTTCGTTTGGTGGGACTACTACTCTTTCCAGACAGGCACATATATATCATAGAGACATAGTCGTGCACGCACATTGTCGTGGTTGAAGGTTGTTAGCTGTGAAAGAGCTTCTTTATACATACGTGCACACGCGTCTGCTTAGTTGCACGCATCCATGTAACAGACACCCGGTAACAGACACCCTGTAAATGTATATTTTCAAAGCACCAGGTCCACCGAGGGGCATACACGTGCGTAAACACGTCCACTCTGTAGACACTGACTTATGCACGGTTACACTTCGATGCCGAAGTACATGCAGTCGTCAGCATATTGAGATACGTGCGCTTTCTACCCTACAGGGGCGAGTAAGTAAATCTGTGTAGAAATACAGAGGCGTGCGCTTCTCGCTGGCCACAGAAGCTCTGTGTCCATCCCGTTGTACGGCCATCTCGCGTATGGCCCGCGATAAAAAGATGCACCGTTGAATTCGTACGAAGAAGCTAGCTTTGCCGAGCCTGTCAGCAGCATACACGCCACAACTAGAAGCCTGCTTCTGCTTTCTGCACCCCTCCGTACATGTCTGAACAAACACACGCGTCTATCGGTGCCTCCGTCCGTAAACACACACACACGGTCATCCGTATACAGGCACGTATATATCCAATTTCATACGCAGGTGCCGGAGTCCCCAGCGGCCTGCCCACACCTATCTCCATATTGATTTCGTGGTTGCTACCTTCTACATGGAAGTTCGGCAGACACATATCAAAGTGCGAAGCGAGGTGGGGGTTGACATGGATCGTTGGGGCAAGCCTGATTTCCCCTCTCGATTTTCCTTTTCCCCGTGGTAATCCTCCGTATACGTCGTACACATGCTACCAGAGCAGAATTCCCTGGTCTGTCCTTGTGAACGTGCGTTTGGCACCCCTCGGCAACGACGCCTCTTACTTCGTTCGTGCATTCTACACAGTTCTGCGAAGGCACTGTATTCGTACGGAGCTTCTACGCAGCGCGCCGTGTTCATTCCTAGTAAAGCGCTGAGGCTACCGTCTGAAAACTACTATCATAACAGCTCTTTGTCTGCCAGTAACCCGTGAAGCCCTAGCGCTTCTGCGTATGCTGCTCCTCTCAACACTACTTTTCCATAACAGCAGCACTTCGTGTGTTTTAAAGAGATTCTCCATGCAGCCTCGCCTACCTGTTACTTATACACAGCAGCCGCGAGAAACACTGTCGACTGTAGGAGCGGTGTTGTAAGAAACTTGACTAAGAGACGACGCCCGCCTTTTTGTTGTGTAGCCTCTTTGCTGTATCGCCTCTTCGTACGTGTGTCTGTGAAGCACACTACATACGTGAGTAGCATCTTGCTCCGCGGAACAGCTTTCACGTACACGGGAGGACACGCATAAATGATGCACAGTTTACGGTGTATTAACATAGTGTCGGGAGCGTGAACAAGTACGAGGGAGCGACGCAGGGTGGGAACTACCATTTTTTTTCTTCCGTTTGCACAGGGTCGCCCTCCTCCGTCAAAAATGAATGACAAACGACCGCGTGCGCCACCGGCGTACGTTTGCATATTTCACGCCGTTGTTGTAAGACGTACGTGCGCTCGCTGTGAGTCAGGCTCATTGCCTGTCCTGGATAATACCAGCTGTTTGGTCGACAGTGAAAATTCGTCCTTCTGTACGACATAGGTGCACGTGCACAGATACATTGAAATACATGCATTTATTTAGATGCACACGCCAGCTTGCTGGATGCATCTCCTGGAGGTTGCTACGCTGTGAACAGTAACTCGCCACTGCACCAAACCAGCACCAGAGACAACGACGCTGGCGGACATCATTCGTGCTCTTTCACAATCCCCCAGCCGCTGCTGAGACTGGCCAAGAGTTCCGGCGAAGGCATGGAAGCCACCACGTGCGGATAGCAGGTTACTGCACCGCGGTAGCATGCTGAAGAGATGAAGAATTCATTTGTTAGTGAGGAGGCGCATGACTTCGTTGTATGCTTTGTAATCCGCCGCCCAAAGCGGCCGCTAATATTGCAGCTGCCGCACACTTCGACCACGCGCGCGCCGTTACCTGTCCAGGTGAATATATCTAGACGACGCGCCAAAAAGAGCCGCCCCAGAGAGCGTGTGCTCTGCGACGCTTACAGATAAACATTCATTGACTCTAGACTTGGCTATATACCGGTAACGATGC
>NW_021155313.1:1950-2229 GCF_002837175.3 Physeter macrocephalus | reverse complement strand
TGGGTCTTTGTTGCTGCGTGCAGGCTTTTATCTGGGTGTGGCGAGCAGGGGCTAGTATTCATGGAGGTGCGCGGGCTTCTCATTGTGGTGGCTTTTCTTGTCATGGAGCACAGGCTCTAGGCATGCAGGCTTCAGTAGTTGTGGAACACAGGCTCAGTAGTTGTAGCTCGCGGGCTCTAGAGCGCAGGCTCAGGACTTGCGACGCACAGGCTTAGTTGCTCAGCGGCATGTGGGATCTTCATCCTAAAGAATCTCTTTAGCTAAACTTGACATTAGCTA
>NW_021155313.1:0-460 GCF_002837175.3 Physeter macrocephalus | reverse complement strand
GTCAGGATATTAGCTCAGGATAGTGCCCGGATTATACTTATTGATTGCAGCAGGGCCCATGATAGGGACAGATTCCGGGCCTTAGTGAGAGATAGTGTCAAGGTCTTAGTTAGGATTAGTCACGGCCTTAGTTAGGGAGAGTATTAGGGTTTCAGTTAGGATAAGATGCAGGACATTAGCTTGGGACAGAGTCAGGTCCCGGGCCAGGGATAGTGTCAGGAAATGAACAAGGGAAAACGTGAAGACCGTAGTTATTGAGAGCATCAGGGCCTTAGTTAGGACCAGCATCAGGGCCTAAATCAGGACCACTGCCAGGGCTTCCTATACAGACAGCATCAGAGCCTAACTAAGGTACAGCCAAAGGGCCTAAATGAGGCCTATTTTTAGGGCCTGTGTTAGGTACAGTGTCCGGGCATGAATTAGGAGCAGCATAAGGGCCTCTGTGGGATCAGCCTTAGGG
>NW_021155312.1:1885-2229 GCF_002837175.3 Physeter macrocephalus | reverse complement strand
GTACAAGAACCAGGAATCACTTATTTTCAGCAATTGAGATTTTTCGGGTTTCCGCACGAGACTCCGTCTGCACAACCGAAAAAGATTTCACACCTCATCGTTCTGTACTCTGAAAGAAGACGCTTTTCCGGTTGACAGACTACACCATTCATTTTCTCTTCTAAAATGCTGAACTCCGGGGACTACAATCTCGTTAGGACTTGCTAGAAAAGGAAAAAATATTCTTGAAAGCCAGTAGGTAGCCTGAAAGTAATTTTCATGCCTGTGTTAAAGAAAGAGCTAGCCACTACACGGCCGCTCCCCCACCGTTATTGTTGCAACAGATACGCTCTTTGATAGAAAGT
>NW_021155312.1:0-1120 GCF_002837175.3 Physeter macrocephalus | reverse complement strand
CTTCGAGTAAGGATATCTCTTTATTCATTCAAATTTGCCGTTCATGCGGTGTAACACGCTTCGCTGTGCTCCCAGACGACACTGGCACTGGTCTGGTGTTGCACAGAACAAATATGCATGGTAATGTACGAATAAGTAAGACGGGAAAAACCTTGCATCTAAGCAGATGAGAGGCAAATTGGCCATTCGTCCAGATACACAAACAGCAACTCTTTCTACTCCCCTCCTACTGTATATGTACATACCTGTGTGTATATATACACGCATATATCTGCGTGAGCATCGGACTTCATTCTTGCACAGTAAAATTACACACAGAAAAGAAAGCTACATTACAACAGAGGCATATCCTTCGTCTACGGGGTGTACGGATGGCTATTTCTGTACATATGCATGACATGCGTAGTGTCCTGCTGTGCTTAAGACGTTGCCCTGCAGTGTGGTCACGGTTACGATTTAATGACATATGCGTGAGTGCATGACACAGCTGCAATTTATGGGCGGCTCATTTTCTGGAGAGTTTCTGCGAAGCATTTTCCATGGTGCGCAATTTTTGACAGTTTTCCCATCTGGAACCGCACTTACAAAGCCTCTTTTTCTTACTCTGTTATAACAACATTTTCTGTTCAACACGATAACATCTGCCCAGTCTTTCTCTTCTCCTTCACTAGATTTCCAGTAAAGTAGCTCCGTGTTCAGTAGGCAAACAGGTCACTTGTCTCGTCATTGCACATTAATCAAATACTGACTCAGCTATTCCTTTTCTGAGAGTGCATTACAAAAGAGTGTCCGATGTATCTACAAACCGCAGCCTATACTGGTCACCTGTCGTAGAATTGCACTTTGCTATATTACATGCTCCTACCACTCAGCAACAGACGCTTTGGCCTCCTGTCTTCTATTATCAGAACTCTACCCCATACGAATCGAGTCCATCCTCCTACTCATTTGCAGAGAACCATGAAAGTAACACAGAAACACTTCCTCTACCGTGGAGCTGCTCACGGAGAGTTCGAAGCCAGCTAACTGCAATCCAGCGATACGGGTTTCTGTTTACATCTCTCCCGGACGGGAACAGACGCTGCTGATAGTTGTGCGTTACAGCCATAAAAAGGCTATA
>NW_021155311.1:0-2229 GCF_002837175.3 Physeter macrocephalus | reverse complement strand
GCAGTGGCAGGAGACGACAGCGGAGCAACTGCTGCAGAAGCTGTTGCTGCTTCATCAGGGAGGCAGCCAGGAGGTACGGTGGGGCTGCTGCCCGCAGTCGACTGTCGTGAGAGATGTACCATTGTAGGTAGCTGAAGAAATGTGCCACGCTACAAATATAGAGTTCTTCAGCGGCTGCTAGCAAACCGGACACACTGGTGCACCTATCTGTGTAAAGCGTGTAACATTTCCGAGGTGTGTTTTAACATTGAGCTAATAAACAGAACAAGTAGGGAGGAACACAACGTCCCCACAGTGATTCACACACACCTGCAGCGATGTCCTTGCAGTGCGGAGTCTTCCTGAGAAAATTTCTGTATTCCCAAGGAACTACACTCAGCGCAATATTCCCGTAAACATAGTCTACCGAGACATCTGCGCCGATGCACAGTCAAGCACAGTCTTCAACTGCACAGCTCACTGAAAATGGTAACGTAGCTTAGTAACTGCGGTGCTTTACGTGAATCCTTGATGGTTGACATGAGGCCGCTGGAGAGAGCATGAAACGTGGGAGACATAGGCTCACACATAAGCGCTCTATTCCGTTCGTCTTTTCGCCACGAAAGCGTGACGTCTGCCATCCACGTATTTGCTGCTGGCATGCTTTAAAAAAGATAGCACTTCCCCAAGACTGTATGAACCTCTCTCGCCCTTTCCCTCTCCCGATATATATATATATATATATATATATATATATATATATATCTTACATATATGTCAACGGATCCAGTGAAGACCATACGCACGTGAATGACCAACAGCCTGGGCGTCACGCGGAAGAAGCGAAGTCTTCGTCTTGAGGGGGGCTTTTTCGAACTCTCATGCATTTCCAAAAACGCACGCAGCTACTGCACTACCATCCACGTGAAGTGAGGGGCACCGCGCCAGCACTCGCGGCGCGTGACGGCTCTGTCATTGCCCACGAACGGTTAAAATAGTCGGGTTGGAGCAGCGAAGAGGTAGCTAGTGTACAAAGTAGCTACGTGTGACATATTCAGTTTTTGTGGAAATGACATGGTACACAGAGTCCTCACCTTCGCTGGCGCTTGAATAGACACCGGCCGCATGACTCATCACGGCTTGGGCATTCGGTGTGCCGCTAAAGCAACGTACGGGTCGCATCAAGGGACGTATAAAGTGTACACAATATAAAAAACTTTCGACAGGAAGGCATTCAACAGAACCTAGCTGGTATCAGAATAAGCTGGTGGGGAGTTCGCTCAGGCGTTCAGTAGCAAATCAAGAACATGCTCGTAGGCGCGAAATGCTGAAGATGCATTTGCTACGCCGCGATGTCGAAGTTTATCCCAGGTTTCTCCCCAATGACCGTATTTTGGAGCCCCTCTTGGGGTTCCACGGACAAAACGCTTGGACTTAGCCAGTACTGAGCACAGATGATCGGTTGCGTAGGATTTGCTAGCCAAAAATGTTGCTGTCAAACACGTACCCCTTCACCTCCGTGCCGCGTTTGATTCAGTGAAAATGTCCACAGCATCATTTAATGCAACATGGCGGGCGAAGATCTGACCGTGTAACTCTGCTTAACGGTTCTGTTCAGCCACTTTTCTTCAACGGGAAAGTAAGGGTGCGCGCCCTCAGTTGACACTCAAGTGGGGACTCTCAATTTTTGACCAGTAGCTGTTCCCGCGCAATATTTCCAGTACAAGTGATGTTGATATGAAGCTTTTGGAAGCTATAAGGAAAGGAGCGTAAAGCAAAAAAGCCCTCACTCATCCTTCCGTCTACGTGTGTACGTCGAAGAGCCAGCTAGCTGCACGCAGCTTCCCGTAAACGTGACAGTTGGAGTTTCTTCAGACACATTGATTGCAGACACAACGACTGCGACAATCTGAGAGGAGGAATGTGGAAAGGCACACACATGTACAATTCTGCTTTGGTAAAACTGCGCAGCCACGCAATAGTACAGGGTGTGTTATACACGTGCACCCGGGGGAAAAGACGCGCATTTTGGTAAGTGTAACTCCGCATGTACATCGGATGAAAATTTTCACGGAGAAGCCCCTGCTTGGTGATATACATGAGTAATATTACAATCAGAGGACGGGAAATTCTCTGAACGTACAGTGCCGTGTGTACCTTCATAATCCACTCAATGAAGGGTTCACGCGGATTTGTCTCTCTTGAGTCGAGGGGGTGCAAAGCTTCTACGCGTGTTCCCCTTTACAAACC
>NW_021155310.1:2006-2229 GCF_002837175.3 Physeter macrocephalus | reverse complement strand
TACATACGTGCGTATTTTGCAGTCCACGTATACAAACTTGTGTATACATATGTGCACACGTATGTGTGCTTAAATGCACCTCACGCATATGTATAATTATGTATATCCCTCTGTAGGCGGATGTCCGTATGCCTCATGATTACAAATCTGCAGATGTATGCAAGATCACGCAAGCGAAGTTACGTAAGGGATTATCAATCATCGTTTGTAAATAATCATATAC
>NW_021155310.1:0-185 GCF_002837175.3 Physeter macrocephalus | reverse complement strand
CACCGGCGACGAAAGCTCCTACCAGGCCAGCACATGCGTTTGAAACGAAGAAGAATTCTTTTGTGGTCAAATGGCATGGAGAAAACGGCTGAAGAATAGTGTGGATATTATATATGGAGAGTTACTGGGGGAATCAGAGGTAGAACGAACATCTGTGACAGAGCACGCTCGTTCTGGAAGAGACC
>NW_021155309.1:1432-2229 GCF_002837175.3 Physeter macrocephalus | reverse complement strand
AGACACACACACGCGTACACAGGTAGTACAAGTGTATTTACAGGTGTCGGCATGCATGCTAAAAACTTCACATAGAAAGATACTTATACGCACATCTGTGGATACACACACTTTATACATGTATCACGTATTGTGCTGCTGCGCGTGCCCCTTACATCCATGACGTGCTCCATCATAATATTAGTGTTGCCACCACAGGCGCCGCTCGCTGCAGCGATGCAAAAGCGCCGCAGAGCCACGGGAACCTCAATCTGAAGCGCAGCAGGCAAAGACGCTCTCCAAGCTGCACCGCTCTGCTGCTGCATCTGCAACTGTGGCACCTGCTGGTGGTGTCTCCACCTGTTGCGGCCCCCTGCACTGTTGCCATTTTCCACGTCTTTCGACGCGGGGGGCGCGTCGCTGGGAACACTTGTTTCCGATGCCCACGTCTTCTCTTGTTCTGTCGCGGCGCCAGTGGTTACGCAGTTGCTGCCACAAGGGCGCATACAGCTCCTGCTTCCAAACGATTCCGCTGACCCCTCTCGCTGCTGCTGCTGCCCACTTCCTGGTGCATCTTCATCACGTCGGCTATCGTCGCTCTGCTTCAGCCGCTTGTCCGCCCCTCTGGTGCACACCGACGACTTCCCCGACGGCGCAGTAGTAGCCTCTGGAAGCGGCTGCCTTCCTCCGCTGCAGCGGCCGTTGCGCCTGACCGCGCCTGCTGCTGCTGCAGTATCTACAATGGGCAGCGGCACGTGCCGAGACGACCGCTCGCTGTTCTCATCAGCTGCCGTTATCGCTGCAGCACAATTCCGAGC
>NW_021155309.1:0-643 GCF_002837175.3 Physeter macrocephalus | reverse complement strand
CGCGCGGCTGGCCCAAACGCAGCTTCTGCCGCTGCTGCTCCTGCCGCTCCCGCTCCTGCCGCTGCCGCGGCGAGACATCTTTGCCAAAGACACCGATGTACACGCACGGAAACAATGTCAGCGCTGATAGACAGAAGTAGATGACGCACGAGTTCTGTGAGTATAGCCGCAACAGTTGCTGCAGTGACAGCGTAGGCGGTGTATGCACGCCGTAGCACAGCACGAAGAATAACCCAAACAAAACCAGGGCGCTGCCTACGTAATGCTGAGTTAATACTCGCTCCTGCAGACAGAAGATTCAGCACACACACAAAAAAGTTGACATGTGTCCATTCCGCTGTTGCGCTCCCATTCTAGATGAATATTCTATATTCTTATGCTGATGGCTGATGACGGCTCCTCTCAATATACATACGTACGTACGCATATACCTACGTACACACAGGCCGCCCTAATAGATATATATGTAAATCACTCACGTCCCTCCTTATAATATACGCCACTCTCTGTACGTATGTATACTCACGCAACTGTTCGATTATGATCACAGCCGACTGAGCCCATCTGAGGTCTTCGTATGCCCGCTCGCACAGTTGCCCTCCGCTCAGTCTGGCTACCCGCGCCTCTGCATATGCTTCAACAT
>NW_021155308.1:1210-2229 GCF_002837175.3 Physeter macrocephalus | reverse complement strand
TGTTAACTTCGAAAAGAGGTAACTTCCCACACAGAGGAAAACCACTTCCCAGTGTTCCCTGCCTGCTCATCCCATCAAGGGAAGATGGCGTCGGCCAAGCGGCCTCCTGCATCCTAACAGTGGACTCAGTCTATCTCCCACCACAAGCATCCAAGAGAGAACCGCTGCCCTCCCCTCGTGCGCCTTTCAACTTATACCTAGAATTTGTCAAACGAACAGCTAGTATTTTAGCCTACACAGCAAAATCCTCTCGCGTTAAGTTTGCGCCCCATTCCTAGGTTATCTCTGTGCCTCCCGGGACACTTGGGATGCGGACGGAGATACGGTTATAAATTTCTATATTGCTTTCTTACGTACAAACGAAAATCGCAGGGCTTCTTGCGTGCTTCACGCACGTATGTTTGTAACAGCACATTTTGCGTGTACACGTAATACTCCTATTCCAGTAGACGGGTCAGCGTCTCGTCTCTACACACCATGGATGGCAGCATTTGAGTCCACCCTTCTGGTTCGAATTCGCCACTTTCCATTTACGCTTCTGGTGTGAGTACTATTTCCGCGCTGCTGTGGCTCTTTTTCGCCAAACATCAAACGCGGTGGGAACGTTGTTCCCGTGTTAATGGCTCGTTAGTTGACGCGGCCAGACTCCTTGCATACGTGACGAGATGTTGCAGAGCGGAGCACTCAGGCAAGATCTATGATTCACGCACGATATATTTCCACGAATCTCTGTGTGAAATGTTAGACGCTTGTAGTCCAGACCATCCGTCGCAGGACGTGGAGGGCGAGCGGGCGTGCTCGTGGTGAGCGCGAGAGACACCTTCGCCGCTTGTGTGATCTCAGTTTTTCAACCGCGCTCTTCTCACGATTTCGCCGCAGAAGCATTCACGTCCTTACGGAAACCACCTCTTCAAAGGGAAATCCATACTTCTTTTACGCGGAGATTATGTATGTCCCTTTTTGGTACACGTGTGCACCGCCAGTATCTCATCCGCGCTCGTCTTATGATCTCGCTGCAA
>NW_021155308.1:0-746 GCF_002837175.3 Physeter macrocephalus | reverse complement strand
TGACTCACTCTGTATGTGCCCGTTACTTCATTTGCGCGTGTGTGCAAACGCCGAGTTGTTTGGTTGTTGCATTGCGTCACTACCCGCCAGACGGTGATGGCACAGTAGTGCAGAAGTTCTGCTGACCGCTACTCACCCGGTCCTCCACATTCCCGCTGCTGGTCTGCTCATCGCTCTCCTCGCCTCCCACCGTGACTCGCCGTGGCTGACTCCTGTCACGACTGCGCGTGCACGCTTTTGACGACCAGAGAGCGACCTAGCGCCATCTGTTCTCGCCTTCGGGCGGCGGTAGTGTAACGAGCAATTTAAGGCGAGCGAAACGACGGCTCATTGTGGGTGGAATCCATCGATGTTTGTCCGTATCGGCTCTCTGCTGCCTTCTGTTGTTCTTTTCGTAGCTGGAAAGTCGGGCGGCCGGCTTTCCATTCTCAGTATCATGTAGTTGAACCCCCGACGAAGACGCGACACGCTGTGAAATGGCAACGTGAGAAAGAGAAATTTCTGTTATTTCAGCGCTCTCGCGGCTTCGTCTCGTGGCGTAGACGTATCTTCTAAATGCAGTTGAGAAAGTTGGGTACTGTACATCGCCTTCACGCGATTTTCTTCTACGAAGTAAACACCGGGCCCCCTTTTCCTTACGCTATTCCGCACTTTATAAATTTTCGCTAGGCCTCTTCTTTACGTGCTGTCGCACCCCAGTGGAATTTTTCGGTGTCGTTTGTAGTCTGTGCCGTGCTAATTTCTTG
>NW_021155307.1:1848-2229 GCF_002837175.3 Physeter macrocephalus | reverse complement strand
CTCAGCTTTTCAAGAGCTGATAAAGACAGGGTAGGGATGGAACTCTCCTTTCTCCACGCCAGTGATTAATTTTCCATTGTTCGCAAAAGTATACATTCACGTTTGTAAGGTATAAAGGTTACTATTAAAATAGTCCCTGTACTGACTACTCAGGTGAAGAACCAAGATACTACCGATACTTGTGAATTCCTCTCTATGTCTTTTTTTTTTTTTTTTTTTTTTTTTTGCTACGCGGGCCTCTCACTGTTGTGGCCTCTCCCGTTGCGGAGCACAGGCTCAGTGGCCACGGCTTACGGGCCCAGCCGCTCTGCGGCATGTGGGATATTCCCGGACCGGGGCACGAACCCGTGTCCCCTGCATCGGCAAGCGGATTCTCAACCA
>NW_021155307.1:0-1330 GCF_002837175.3 Physeter macrocephalus | reverse complement strand
GGTTGTCGTATTAGAATAATTGCATATCAAGAAAATCTTTTGGAGAAAATATTTCTAGGGTTTTTTTTTCCCACTCTGAATATCAGAAAAATCAAACAACTTCTTGGTTTTTTAATTCATAGATGACAGTTAAAATGCCTTTTGATTTAAAAGGGGGACTTTTGACTGTATTGCTGTATAAGCTGTATTGATTACATAATACCTGGGGTGTTTTAATTTAGTTTATGTTCAGTTTTATAGTTTGAAACCTAGAGCCTTGTGCCAACTGTTTCTATGGAATTTTGGAGTGCTTCCTGTTTGGTTCTGTGTGCTCCTTACCCATTCAAGTTTATATCTTGGATCGAAAATACCAACAAATATATTCAGCATTCACGAGAGTAAGTTTAGAAGAACAAAAAAATTAAAATACCACTTTTTCCTTCTTTTGCAAAGAAGAAGCGCTATGTAAACAAGCAATACATAAGAGGAGTCGGAGTAAGCTACGTCAGTTGGACACACACATAGAGCGAAGAGCCCTTGGAGAGCTCCAGAATGTGGGTGAAGGCTCCACAGCAGCACAGGGTGCTTGGCAGTCGGTGGAGTCGTCTCAGGCCACCCTCGGGGAGCAGACCCAGAGCGGGCCCCAGGGGGGCAGGTCCCAGCGCAGGGAGAGGCACAACCGCATGGAAAGAGATAGAAGGTAATGCGTGGAGTCGCTGGTGTACAGTTGTCTTAGACGCCAAGCTGATGACGGTCAGTGGTGGTAACAGGCACCTTTTTGTAGAAAACAGTGGTGCAGCCGTTTCTGTGTTCAAGGGTGGGAAAGCTGGCAAGAGTCAGTGGTCCCCTTGCTTTGCTAGGTGGATGGGGTACCCAAGACCACCCCCAGGTTTGATGATTCATTAGGAGGACTCATGGCTTTGATTTATTTTGGACAAAGAACCCAGTAAAGTCAGCAGAGGCGCATGGGGAGAGGTGTAGGGGCCCCAGGCGCCAGCTCCCCAGAACACCTCTCAGTGGAGCCACTCAGGATGCCTGTCACCCCCCAGCACTGGTGACATGTTCCCGGACAGCAAAGCTCCTTAGCGACTTGGGGCCCTGGATCCTACTGGGGGCTGGTCGTGGGGGGCATTCCCTACCTTGCACGCGACCAAATCCCAGATGCCCAAGAGGAAAGCTGGTGTTTAGCATACGCCAGTGAACAATGGTGGTGGGAACCCCCCCCCCGGAAATCTGAGTTCCCAGGTGCGGGCCGGGGCAGCCTACCTGGGAGGGAGTCCGCCTGCGTGCTGGGTTACTCAGTTTTGCTTGGTTCTTTTAAGAATATTGAAGAAGGAGGAAGGTACAGCTT
>NW_021155306.1:1991-2229 GCF_002837175.3 Physeter macrocephalus | reverse complement strand
TTCTTGATTCAGTCTTGGCAGGTTGTGCATTTCTAAGAATTTGTCCATTGCTTTCATGTTGTCCATTTTATTGGCATAGAGTTGCTTGTAGTATTCTCTCATGATCTTTTGTATTTCTGCAGTGTCCGTTGTTACTACTCCTTTTTCATTTCCAATTTTATTGATTTGCGTCTTCTCCCTTTTTTCCTTGATGAGTCTGGCTAATGGTTTATCAATTTTGTTTATCTTCTCAAAGAAC
>NW_021155306.1:0-238 GCF_002837175.3 Physeter macrocephalus | reverse complement strand
TCCTCAGTTCTTTTCATTCTTTTTTCTTTATTCTGCTCTGCAGTAGTTATTTCCACTATTTTATCTTCCAGGTCACTTATCCGTTCTTCTGCCTCAGTTATTCTGCTATTGATCCCTTCTAGAGTATTTTTAATTTCATTTATTGTGTTGTTCATCGTTGCTCATTTCCTCTTTAGTTCTTCTGGTTCCTTGTTAAGTGTTTCTTGCATTTTCTCTATTCTATTTCCAAGATTTTGGA
>NW_021155305.1:1476-2229 GCF_002837175.3 Physeter macrocephalus | reverse complement strand
ATATATATATATATATATACATGTACGCGCTTCGTCTATGCATGCATGTGTATAGGTAGAATATGGACCTGATCTCGTGGGTTTCCCTTCTTGGCCTACCGTGAGCAGCAGCAGAGTACTTCGCATTTCTGCCTCCCGCTGTGCTGCTGTAGACACCCACAACACCGTACGCACTTGTGGCCCCCAGTGGCCTGTCTTACATCGAACTTCTTCTCGCCTGCCGCATGCATTTCTCGTGGGCACACTTCCAGGGTGCTAGTGTGCTATCACAGCCAAGGTAGTCTGCTGCAGGAGCAGCAGCAAAGTTCGCAATATCTGTGGTTATGCAGAAACCCCCGTGAGCCGTGAGACCAGCAACAAGGTGTGTTCCTCCAGCAAAACTGCCGAGTTTTTTCTGCTTCCCTCTGCATGTCTGTCTCTCTGTAAATAGGCCTGTGTTTACATGGCGTCCCGCCGTCGCATTAAACCTTTTTCAGCCGTACACGCAGCACCGCGGAACGGGGGGAAGTTTTACCTCCTTCCTTGACACCGGTCGGAGAAACGACCGCCATGCACACAGGTCTACTTACAGAGAGACAGACACGCAGAGGAAAGCAGAAAGTCGTGGCGTGGCGTTTCTGCGGGGTAAACTCCCAGCAGCAGCAGCAGCAGTAGCGTGTTTGACTATTCTGTTTTCGTATCTGCTATGATGCTCAGCTGAGGAGGAGTTGCGCCTGGTGCTGCCGCAGGGGGGAAGCGGACCTAGGAGGAGGG
>NW_021155305.1:0-417 GCF_002837175.3 Physeter macrocephalus | reverse complement strand
CCCTCAATGCATGCATGTGCGGTAGCATCGTTCTGCTGCTGCTGCTGGTGTGTAGGCATGTGTACGAGAAGCGCTGTATAGATGGGTTTTCTTCGGAAAAGTCGATTTCTTTTAGTCGAAGCGTGAGAAAAAGCATCTTGTGGCTCTCGGGTGAAGAAAGTCGTGCGACTGGGTAACCTGCATGCGGATGCTTCTGACCAGCGTATGTTTGCAGTCTCATGAGGCATATCAGAGACTCTATTCTAATGGATGTGGCCGATCTCGTGTGGGTCAGTGCGGAGTGAAATATTTCAAAAAACACTCGCGCGAAAAACTGCACGGGGTTGCACAGGGGAGGCGTCAGGTGGGCCCTGCGGCGCTGGTTGCTGGTGCCCGTCTTCTGGTGATATGCAGCTCTCGTTTGCTTTCTGGCATTAG
>NW_021155304.1:2071-2229 GCF_002837175.3 Physeter macrocephalus | reverse complement strand
GGGTAGAGGATATGTGGACAGGGACACATAGGATTGAGAAATCTGTGTAGAGCTATGCAGTTCATATACGTATGTGAATAAGTGTAGAGGGAGAAACAGAGAGAGAGACAAGAACACCTTGATTTCTCCTACGAGTTGCGCCTGGATATGGTGTACGC
>NW_021155304.1:164-797 GCF_002837175.3 Physeter macrocephalus | reverse complement strand
AAGAAATGATACATGCGGATCGCGAGCGTATCCACATGATGCTCCGAGGCCACGTAGGGGGCATTCATTCTCTCGTCTCGCTGTGGCCACGCTGTACAGTTGGTTACGTTTTCTCTGGTATGTTTTACCTAAGAAGCGGTGCTTATTCACTACGGCATCTCATGGGTGGACGTGAATCCATCCGCATAATTTCATTTCTCTTTCGCACGATGAATGCTATCGTGGTCTCTTCTCAAGTATGGTGGAGGCGGCGTTTCTTTTCACTACCTCTGCCGCCGCCGTGTCTGGGTCTCCCCTCAGGCGGCGGAAAAACACGTACGCAGACGAAAGGAAGGGTAGTTAACAGGAGGACAGTTCTTGCAACGACAATACTTGAAAAGGCAAAAAGCCTTTCGGTGTGAAAGCCAGCCATAGCGGCAGCAGGGCGAAATACTGTCTTGACGCCACGATCGAAAAAGATCACTGGACCGAGAAACGTCTCTACTAAGCCTGTAGAAAAAACATAGCGGTGCCGTGTGCACAACCTAACGGCTCGAGATTTCCACTGCTAGCAGCCCACCCCCCTCAGTAGCGCTCAAGCCATTCGACGGTGTAGTAGTGGCACGCTACTACACGTTAGCAGCTGTCTGCAGG
>NW_021155304.1:0-154 GCF_002837175.3 Physeter macrocephalus | reverse complement strand
ATATAAACATATGCACACGTCCAACACATAGATTTATGGTAATTTATGTTGATTTGTATGTATGTAGTATTGATGACACACACACACACACACCCTACATAATAGTATGCTTAGTCATATAACACCTCCTCCCCTGTGTGGAGAAATGGCACCT
>NW_021155303.1:1983-2229 GCF_002837175.3 Physeter macrocephalus | reverse complement strand
TTCCTTCGGGCCAGATATTACTGCCGGCAGAAGCGTCTTATTTCTCACTCCGGTGGCCATTCTCCCTTCTAATGCCGCCCTCAACTGCGTTTCATCCACTCCCTTACATCGTATTTCTTGGCAATTAGTGTTACTACCAAAGTTACCACCCCCAACGCGACAGCAGGTGGTAGCGCACGCTTTCCCAATCTCATAAGGGACTCCAAACCGCGTTGTGATAGATCTACTTCAGTCTCCGACGAGCGC
>NW_021155303.1:0-718 GCF_002837175.3 Physeter macrocephalus | reverse complement strand
TCCAGCACGTACCGTTCCACCACTACGACAGGAATGGGTTTCGCTGTTACAACGGCAAGTGAAGGAAGGACTGCGTGTGGCACTCATAGTCACACGGTTCTACAACATTAGTTTTGGCTGGAGACTTCACGACCAGGAGGTGGCGGAGGTGCTGGGCCCAAGGGGTTGCATTAGAGCAGAGCACAAGACTGCAATTCTTCGAGTAGACTAGACCAGTAATACAAATGCAGTTGTAACCACACCAGTATTTGCACAAAGGTCACCCTAACAACGGAATTGCTGGCGATGGAAGTCTGTGTTCCTTGCCGCAGGCATAGCTTGTCACCAGTACTCACTGCTAATAGTGCAGCAGTAATACCTTCTGTAAGCGCGGCAGCAGTGTTTGAGAAGAGTAGTGAGCAACTCTGCATCACAAAAGGGGACGAGCCTACATGGACATTTCTTATGCAGCACAAATGACAGCGGCTGCTGCAGCACCGTCGTTTCTAGCAACGGCAGCAAGCACTGCCATTACAGCTGGGTCAGCCCTTCCACTCAAGAACTACAACAGCAGCATCGCCTACAGGAATGGCTGCAACGTTATGAAGCACAAATAAGTCGGCGGTAGAAGCCCTAACAAGAAGTCTGTAACGACCCACCTATCGTTAAGCTTGATGCAGTAACAGTACACGCTGCTATTGAGCTTCGCTAGACGTTTCCTCACACATCGTTTTTAGGT
>NW_021155302.1:0-2229 GCF_002837175.3 Physeter macrocephalus | reverse complement strand
CTGTATTGGCAGGCAGATTCTTAACCACTGCACCACCAGGGAAGTCCCTAGAACATTTCTTTTTAATGTATATTTAGTTAACACTTCCTATAGTAGAAATAGTAATAGTAATAATGCTAAGCACTAGGCTACGTACAGGGATACAAGGATGTACATAAAAATATTCCTACTCTTTAAGAGTTTTATGTAAATGAGAAGGTTTATATTAAATACTTATAAGCATTTATAAAGTAACACTTGATATTCAATACGGGTATGAAGGGCTACAAAGAAGGGGACATTCTACTACTGATTGAGAACTGGGGTAGTTTCACAGAGAAAGTGACATGAACTGCATCTTGAAGGACAAGAATATTTTTTTATTAAAGAGATAAACAAAAGTGGACAAGAAATTCAAAGTAGGGATTGACATTTTCAAAGGCACGGAAGAGTAAGAGAACACAGACTAGATAAAAGTTAGAGGTCTGTACTAGATGAGGATGTAGTAAGGGGAGGGTAATCTAGCAAGATGAAACGGAGAAGTAGGTTAACTTGCAATTATCTTGTATCCCACTGATAGCTTTGGACCTATTTTTATAGATGAGTGATAGTCAACTTCTGTGCAAGTGGGCAAGGCAGAAAACATCAAAATATTTATGAGCTACATTTCTTTTTCAGTTCAAACTGAAAATAACTTTGAGTCTTAGGGGGGGCAGTGTGTGTGTGCGCGTGCGTGCGTGTGTGTGTGTGTGTGTATGCCTATATATATATCTTTACAAATGATGTTATTTATTTTGTTGAATAGAAGAATATCAATACAATAATTAGTATTCTATTTTAGTCACTAAAATGTTAATGTGTGGATACATATGTGAATGAGTAGTACAAAAGAGCTTTCCAACCTTTGATACTTTACATCTGTGTAATGCTTTAAGAGCTACAAAATGTATTCATATACATTACTTCACCTTAGTCTCAGAACTACTCCAAGATAGGCATTGTCATCATCTCTATCTAACAGAAAAAATGAGGCTCACAGAGGTGAAATGTTTTACCCAAAGTCATACAGTGATTTAATGGCAGAATGTATGTATGTCAAGAAGAGCGTAAAGCGTTGGGTATAGGTAAGGCAATTGTAAGGTATAGGCAATTGCTCTCAACCAATCTGGCTGTGCTTCTCATAGTTCAGATTGACCAGGACCCTCAAAGTCAATAAAAGCCACACTCTAACCACGGCAACTCTTCAACTGGCAACGCAGAGCAGCAGCCTTGTCGCTAGTTCCAGCAACGCAAGCACTCCTGGTCCTCCACACTGTATCCCACAAAACTGGATGCATTTTTGCATCACCGTCCAGAGGCTCTGCCCTAGTTGTTTTGAAATGCAGTTGCATTCTTCCCATGAGGCCGTTCCTCCACCATTCCCCACTCTCCACCACTGTGGCCAGGTGGTCTTGCCTTGGAGTCAGATTTTCTTTCAAAGCCTTCTCTTTGAGTCCAAGATGTTTGCTTTGAAGACTTTCTCTACCTATTCCCATGCCAGGGACCAGTTAGGAGGACAGGCTTGATACATGCAGACTGCAGCCAAAGGTTGCTTGCATTCTTACAGGCAATGCAGGGACATTGGAAGTCCTGTATTTCTGTTTTAGGAAGATAACCCTGGTGGCTGTTATCTTTTCTGCCTCAGTACCTCATTCACTAAAAAACAAAAACAAAACAAAACCCCATAGGTTTAACTTTTTAATTTCAGGCGCAGTCCAGGACATATTTGAAGTTGGCTCCTCTTATTATAAAATATTTCTCCTTTAAATATGTAAATATCACTAGAGGGACAGATTCTCCTGGGGGACCCTACCTCCTTCTTCATCTCCTCTCAGTGGGCATGTTGTGGTGGCTACAGAAGCCCAAAGAGAGTCAAGCCCATTGCAATCTAAGAGTAAAGATTTGCAGTGAGTTTAATGCCATTTAAATGAACGAATAGAAGAGATTTATGAACTTACAGGGATGAAACGTGAAATGTTTGTGAATGAAATCTATAGAGAAAAATGGGAATAGGGGCTAGAGGTAAAGAATCCCGTGAAGAAAGATGTTAACAGCAACAAAATAAAATGGTTTTAGAATTGATATTAACTGGATGATTTGAGTATTAATTAGGCAATTTAGGTATTAATTAGATAATTTGTTTCTGCTGCAGGATCCTATGAACTAGAAATGAACCTATAAGGCTGGCTCTGTGTGTGTGTGTGTGTGTGT
>NW_021155301.1:336-2229 GCF_002837175.3 Physeter macrocephalus | reverse complement strand
CAACCATACTATGCAGAGAGGATGTACAGCCATCGTTTATGTGATTTATGAAAACATATACTCGTGCGCTTATGCTGGTGAACGAGACATGCGCTTGCAGCAGGCGGTAAGCCGTGTTCCGCCACGCTACAAAACCGAATTCATCAGAAACGCATACAGTAGGAACATCCATCACAGACTTATCATCAAACTAGCCCCACTTGTACCGCCGCACGCTTTATATGAATAGCATTCCAAAATCATCCCGACAGTGCACAACCGTAAGGTATACCGGCAAAGACCGCTGCAAGGAAGCAGAGGCAACGCTAGTTTCACTCACATTTGCTGCTTCGAAGCAACGTGGCCTCACTGGAGGGGAAATAATGTAACATTGTTTTCATAGACGTAGTGCAACGGACTACTTACGCGCCCTGCAGCACGAAGGTACACGTAGTATATGTATACATTTGTAGCGCTGTGTTGATTATCTGCCATAAAACGGCATACGCGTGATGGAAATCAAGTGTCCATCACTATGGACAGCTACTTTCACGTCGTGTTGTCTAGCTGCTGCAACAGTGGACCATGTTCATGCACGTATAGTGCTACACGCGTCATATGTATGGTATTTTGCGCAGTTGACTGCAGATCAAGTACCACCCGTCTTAAAATAAGACCCTTGACATTTGCGTCAGCAGAGTGCTTTCCCGCATATTTCCTAATGCGCAGACAGATTTGCTGTACTACGCTACGGTCTGTTCCCTCGCGTACCTGTACTTCTGCTTATGTGTTATCTCCTGAAGGAATGCGCACACGGGTAAATCTTTTGTTTGTATAAGGCCTATCGTTTTCTGCAGTTTTATATTTTCACCTTCTCCTGCGCTGCCTACGTTTCCCTTTCAGTGCCACTCTCTCATCTATAAGGCTCTCTCTCTTCCATACCCTGTTACTCTTGTGTTCATTCTGTCACTCTGTCCTTTTACAAAAATATCCGTGGCACTCTTTTGCCGTTCTGCTGCAGCTGCTTAAGAAGCACCTCTGCGAGTATATCTCGTTGTGTATATGGTTACCACCGAGGAGGTGCTGTTCCTGCTCTGGTTCCTATCCAGCGGTGCACGTCACAGAGTTGTGGCACTAGATACACACGCCTCGATACACGCTCTCCTTTCATGCTGCACGCAGCACACACATTTTAGAAAAATAGTTAGTGGGATGTCACGCCTTTGTGCCGACCCTTCTACGACTAGCGTACTGCCGGCCGTACATAGGGAATGCTGCGCACGGTCCTTTTCCCTATCCTCTTGCATCTTTTACTCCCCCGCCCTTCTCAACTGCCACCTCCTTTCGTAGCACTTTAGTGGGCTCCTGCAATTGTTTTTCCCTGCTTTATCTTTCTTGCAGCGTCCGTTGTATGTTCTAAAAGAACCACGCAGCTGAAGTGGTTCCTTCTCTTGTTTTCACGAGTTGTGCTTAATACACCAGTCATAGTGCTTCACTTGCGTATTGTGTCGCTTGTGTAGCTTGCGTAAGCTTTCGATCAAACAAACTCATACTTAGTTGACACAGACATTGACGTCCGGTCTCAATGTAACAGAGGCACGCGTGAATCTCTGCCCACTCCAGCTTCGCACGCCGTCCGCTGTCATTCTCTGTAGCTATTTCCTTCTGGTAGCCGCTGCTATTATTGCAGCTGCTGCTTTTTCAGCAGCTGAGACACTTTTTTCGTCGTTGCCTTTATTGCTGCCGCTGTTTTGGCTTTTATTCTTATTTCCGTTACTGCAACTGAAGCTGCTGTTTCTGCATGGTCTACTGCAGTCCGTGGCGCTTTCTGAGGCACGCCCCTCCACTAGGTGCTTCTTGTTCACCCTTCACATGTTTGTCGCGTTTCTGCTGCTACTTTGTTTCCTGCTGCAC
>NW_021155301.1:0-246 GCF_002837175.3 Physeter macrocephalus | reverse complement strand
GGCTCCAGAAGTGTCCCAGCGGCTATCACTGTTCCCCCAACTGCTGCTGCTGCTGCTGCATTGCGTCTCACTGTCACTCTCCCGTTGTACCAAGAGCTATTCTTTGTACGCTTTTCCTTCGTGTCTGTTCCCAGTTGGCCACTTTGAAACTACGTGGTCGACTTGGTTCTGCATTTTCTATTCCACTAAGGTGCACAGAGAATAGGAATATCTCCTCTCCACTTGCTCCCCTCCGGGCGAATCAAC
>NW_021155300.1:1489-2229 GCF_002837175.3 Physeter macrocephalus | reverse complement strand
AGCAGCACCAACAGCGCCGTGCTGCCATTCATTCTCTACGCGCGCCGCTGTCACGTGCTGCTGCCCGGGAAGCAGCAGCAGCAGAGAAGAGGGAGGCCTGCAGACAGCCTAAAGACAGAATCTGCTGCTGCAGGAGCCCTGCCAGCATCGGACAAGGCAACAGCAGCAGCAGCATTCACCACTGCAGGAGCGGTAGCAGGTGCAGCGTTGCCAGCAGAAGCAGCTGCAGCTGCAGCAGCACCAGGAACTGCAGCAATAGAAGCAGCAGCACACCACACAGTAGCAGCACACCACATAGCCGCAGCAAGGGAATCCAGAGCAGCAGCGGCTTCCGGAGCAGCAGCTGCAGCAAGGGCGGGCGGAGACCCCACAGCAGCAGCAGCGACCTCCTCTGACGTGTCAAGAGCAACGCCAGCTGCTGCCCATGCTGCTGCTGTGTCACTGGCAGCACTTGGCTGTAGCCCCAGCAGCAGCACCGCATGCAGAAGAAGAATCTTTGACCAGCAGAGCAACAGGAGAGAGCAGGGGCCACAGGAGGAGGTGATGCAGCAGCAGCAGCAAAGCAAAGCCCAGCAGCAGGAGGACCACGCAACGGGGTGGCAGCAGCAGCCGCAGCAGCAGCAGCCACGGCTCACAGAGCTGCTTGCACAGCAGCGACTAGAGGGGCACCAGCACCTGGTGGAGATATGGCAGCAGCATGAAGAGCAGGAAGAACTGCGCGAGCCGCAGAAGCAGGTGGG
>NW_021155300.1:0-513 GCF_002837175.3 Physeter macrocephalus | reverse complement strand
GAGGCACAGCAGCAGCAGCAGTTGCACAAGCAGGAGACATAAGTGTAGAAGAAGCAGGAGCAGCAGCAGCAGCGGCAATAGATGATGAAGTTACAGTAATTGCTGATGGAGTAGGAGAGATTGTTGGTTCCCAGTTTGCTGCTGCATGCATGTGGGCTGCGGAGGGGTGGGAGGCGCATCATCAGGCAGCAGAGGACGATGTCTACTGCACGCCAACACGAGGAAGCGGGGGCTGCTGCTACAGCAGCAACAGGAGCAGCTGCAGCGGCAGCAAAGGCAACCCCCACGGCAGCAGCTGCAGGAACAGAGGTGGACCAGAGGCCAGCAGCAGCTGCACTGCTAAGAAGAAGCGCAGCAGCCGCAGGGTGAGCAGCAGAGAGGGAAGGCAAAGCAGCTGCAGCCTTGACAGGCTCTGCTATGGCCCCAGCAGCAGCAACAGGAGAAGCAGCAGCAACAGGAGAAGCAGCAGCAACAGGAGAAGCAGCGGCAACAGGAGACGCAGCAGCAACAGGA
>NW_021155297.1:0-272 GCF_002837175.3 Physeter macrocephalus | reverse complement strand
GCGGTTTTCTCCCTGTCTGGCCACGTTCCCCCTGTGTTGAAGATGTGAAGCTGTTCCACAGGACAGCCCAGCATCGTTAGTCCACCGAACCCACACAGCGTTCCCTGAGTATTGCAGCACTTCCCGTGGGTCACTGGGCGCAATCATGTGGAAAGAAGGGAGTCGGCTGCCAAGGAAAGGCTACAGGTTTAAGGGCAGGAGAGGATGTGTGGAGCGGGGGTCTTTTTTCTATCACCCTCTGCTGTGTCAAGACTGTGCTATCCTGCGTACCT
>NW_021155296.1:1557-2229 GCF_002837175.3 Physeter macrocephalus | reverse complement strand
GTGACAGTGTGTTTAACTGGTTCAAGAATACACGCGGCTTACGGTGACCCCGTTGCTGATTGACCGGACAACTACAGTATCCTGCCGGCGCGCTGACGGGCTCGTATCGGCCGTGTCACATTTCGGACACTTACTCTGTCCAAGCGCAGCTAAGAATATACAAAGTCGACAAGTCAGGCCGCCGTCCAGGGACGAGCAACTGCAGTCATGAAGGCAATTGCCCAATCACTTACGTACGTAAAACTCACAGGGAAACTGCTGGGGCGTTTTTATTAGCCGATGCATGCTTTTGATGGATGAGGAGGACAGTTATTCCATCGCAAAAAAGAGGCGCCTAAACGGAAAGCCAGAAGAAGCCAGTATGTGAAAAAGAATGAAGTGCCCTTCTCGTCGAGAACACCTATGCGACAGAGTCAGTGTCTCAAAGACTTCGTGTTAACTCGCAAGCGGTAATCGGTAGACCATAAAACGTATGTACATAAGCAACAGGTGGTCGGTCTTGCAGGTTCACGCTATCACGTGCAGATGTGTACTCACCTAAGCAGGACTGCGCCTCACTCTACACTGTGTTCCTGGATAGGCGGTCTGTAATGAGAAGCTGACCGGGTATCCGGTGGCAGGCGCAGTCCGTCAAGCGAGACTCCGTGCGGTGGAATCAAACTAATCGGAAAT
>NW_021155296.1:0-600 GCF_002837175.3 Physeter macrocephalus | reverse complement strand
AGAACCTGGGGCACGCTGTATTGCCCCTCTGATTCATGGAAACTCCGTATGTGGCACAGTACTGGACTATGTTCCTGTATCGTCCTGTGGAGTTCTCGCTGATTCATGGGAATTGCGTCTGCGGCGCACTACACGACTATGTTCCTGTATCATCCGGTGCAGTTCTTACGCGGAGAATGTGTGCTTTGCTTATACGGTACACAGACCCGGCATATTTCCTGCAGCCCTTTCTGAGTGATGCATTTTGCTTACCGTGTTGCCGTCGTCTCCTGCATGATTCACATAGTGTGCGTCCAGAAGTAAAGTTTTTAACTCAGGTAGTACCTTGTTCTGCTTCCCTTCGATGCCCTGGTTGTCCATTGCGACGTGCCAGCACTTCACTGTCCAGTACTTCGTGTTTCTCGGCTCTCTGTTGTGTGAAGTTGTCCAACGTGAAGAAGCTGCCATTACACTCAGTTCGGTTTTGCGGGCACCGCACTGAGAAACGGACTACCGTTTCTAGGTACTCAACTACACGCTATCGCCTTTAAAATCACTGTGCCACGGGCTGCAGTGCTGAAGAGCGAACATTGGAAATTTTGATCAAAGGAAAAAATTGGC
>NW_021155295.1:1286-2229 GCF_002837175.3 Physeter macrocephalus | reverse complement strand
TGCCCCTATGTACACTTCAACACTCAGGCGCCCATGATTTTTTGCGTGTGTGTCTGTGGTATCTCTTGATGTTTGCCATACTGCTGGTTTTCAGTTTTCTGTGTCAGGCTGCCAATCACAGTACGTACTCACTTCTCTGTCTCCACCTATACTGGCCTCTGTTAGTATCCATACAGGTACCTATGTGTATGCCGTTGTATCGAGAACGAGTGAATAGTAGCCGTATAGTGTTTCCATGAAGATAATCTCTTAATACCAGGCATACATGTTTGCTTGTATATGTACCGGTGAGTATACGCTCTTAGGTGGATCCGTGTACTACTTAAATTCCGTCAATCGACGGTCCTCAGCATCTTCGGAGAAGTGTAACTCATATGTTTCTATGCACATATTAGCAACCACAGCCACGTATGTATACATACACATATACATATGTGTACAAATACAAATGAATGTAAAACGTGATTGCAGCACTGTAGAAGCGCTCGCGCTCTCTGTGGGGTGATTTAGATATGTGCAGTCGTTAGTGAATATGTACAGCGCTTTCACACCTAGCATTCCTTCGTTCCGCTGCGCGCCTCCACAATGTGGTGTATTGGAGAGTGCGCTGCAGAGCGGTCGTGGCGCCTCAGCAGTAATAGCAGCACCTGTACAGCGGCACGAGTACCCACACGAGCAGCAGGCGCAGGATGGGACTCAAGTTCTGCTGCGGGAGCAGCGGCATCCTCTTGCTGGTACCACTGTAGATACAGGAAGCAATGCTGCACATCTAGCACCAGAATCGGGGTCACCGGCGGTGAGAGGCA
The DNA here is from genome assembly GCF_002837175.3 of Physeter macrocephalus. NCBI lineage: Eukaryota > Metazoa > Chordata > Mammalia > Artiodactyla > Physeteridae > Physeter > Physeter macrocephalus. The sequence continues at coordinate 1,423 of NW_021155295.1, read as the reverse complement.
GACGACAGCATCGTGCACACAGGTGGGAGCTGCACATGCCGGGACATCGGAAGCAGCTGAATGCGAATACCACCAAAGACGAGCAAGCGTCAGATGGCTCTCCGAAGCAGACACAGGGGATTTTCCCCACCTCCCCT
>NW_021155295.1:0-806 GCF_002837175.3 Physeter macrocephalus | reverse complement strand
GCTTCTGCCAGTGCATTTTTTAGGCCAGACTCCAGCGTTGCTCTGTCCTCAGAGAAGAAGAATGAGCAGGTTCCTTCACCGTTCACACCGCGGCAGAGGTGCCGGCACTGGGTGCACTATCAGAACGGGAACCAGCCGCAGCAACAGATCTGGCAGCCGCACCACCAGCACCAGGCGTTACTGCAGCAGCAGCAGCAAGGTCCCAGTAGTCAAGGAGCCACACGAGGCGCGCATCTGGTGCCAGCGCCTTCCTGCTGTTCACGAAAGTCGTCTCCCATCGCTCCTGCAACGTGCTCTGAGCCGTTAATCGACCACGCACCAACGGACACAAGAGCAGGCACCGTCACTGTTGCCGTCCCTTCGTCAGCAGAAGTATCTTATGGGGTGCATCCAGTTTTTCCAGTACGTGTTGGTATTCCTGCATGTCAGCATGGGTTCATGAGACCCGGGCATCCCGCCCTGGCTGTAAGCAGATGTACGCGTACTTTTCCTCAGCAGCAGCAACAGCGGCAACCATTTTTCACAGCCGGTGAAACTGGTCGTGGGCTTATCAGTCAAGACAGCAATCGCAGCAGCAATGGCAACAGGGTAGCACGTCAGTTGCTGCCCTCGTGCACCTCTGAAAATGTAGCTGCTGCAGGTGTGTCTCCAAAAGTGTATTACAAAAAGCCGTCCTTCTTCGTCCCCACGCGCAGATCCTTCGGGCTGTGCTCACCAATGGCAGGCTGTTTCCCAGCCCCAACCCCCTTTGCTGTTCCTTGTGTTTCAGCAGGGGGTACTGCTGCTTGTGCCGTTCCAGCGACGCA
>NW_021155294.1:1736-2229 GCF_002837175.3 Physeter macrocephalus | reverse complement strand
GAGATTCCCGCACGGAGGATCGGTGCCGACCAGCACTCACCAGCCCGAGGCTCGTCTGCTCACCTGCTGGGGCGGGCGGGGGCTGGGAGCTGAGGCTCGGGCTTCGGTCGGATCCCAGGGAGAGGACTGGCCGCGTGAACACAGCCTGAAGGGGCTAGTGCGCCACGGCTGGCTGGGAGGGAGTCCGGGAAAAAGTCTGGACCTGCCGAAGAGGCAGGAGATTTTTTCTTCCCTCTTTGTTTCCTAGTGCGCAAGGAGAGGGGATGCAGAGCACCGCTTAAAGGAGCTCCAGAGACGGGCGCGAGCCGCGGCTACCAGCGCGGACCCCAGAGACAGGCATGAGACGCTAAGGCCGCTGCTGTGGCCACCAAGAAGCCTGTGTGCGAGCACAGGTCACTCTCCACACCTCCCCTCCCGGGAGCTTGTGCAGCCCGCCACTGCCAGGGTCCCGGGATCCAGGGACAACTTCCCCGGGAGAACGCACGGCATGCTT
>NW_021155294.1:0-227 GCF_002837175.3 Physeter macrocephalus | reverse complement strand
CTGAGAAAATATTTGAAGAGATTATAGTTGAAAACTTCCCTAATATGGGAAAGGAAATAGTTAATCAAGGCCAGGAAGCACAGAGAGTCCCATACAGGATAAATCCAAGGAGAAACATGCAAAGACACATATTAATCAAGCTATCAAAAACTAAATACAAAGAAAACATATTAAAAGTAGCAAGGGAAAAGCAACAAATAACACACAAGGGAATCCCCATAAGGTTA
>NW_021155293.1:2035-2229 GCF_002837175.3 Physeter macrocephalus | reverse complement strand
CGATAGGGAGACAAAATATCAGAGGGAAAGGAGCGGCGGCGGCCATCGCGCAGAGCACAGCAACAACCTGTGGGATGGTAGCAGCAGTAGCACCAGCGAATGGAAGAACAGCAGCAGCAGCAAGAAGAAGAGGAGGCGCAGCAGCAGCGGCAAAAAGAAGAAGAGCTGCAGCAGCAGCAGTAGCAAGAAGGAGA
>NW_021155293.1:0-644 GCF_002837175.3 Physeter macrocephalus | reverse complement strand
TGCAGCAAGAAGGGCAGCGAAAGCCGCAGAGGCTGGTCGACCAAGCGGAAGAAGCTGAGCAAGCGGCGTATGGACGAGCTGCAGCAGCAAAGCTCCTGAAGAGAAGCGGAGACTCTGTCAAGGAGGCGTTGCTCGCCTACTGGTCGTGGAGAGGAATGGATGCAGCAGGCACCATAGGAAGCAGCAGCAGCAGCAGTACTGCGAGGAGCAGCCCGTCTGTCTTGCGCATGTCAGCGACAGCCCTCCCTCCCGTCCTTCGGCGGCGAGCAGCAACAGAGACTTCTCCGGCAGCAGCTACGCTTGCGGCAGGCGCAGCAACGCCGCCGGTGTTGTCATCCTCTTCCCCTGCAGCAGCAGGTGCTTCAGCAGCAGCAGCAGGTGGTGGTGGTTCGGCAGCAGCAGGACGAGAACCGACCGACGCTTCGGCGTTGCCAGCAACAGCTGCAGCAGAAACGGAAGCAGAGAGAGCTGCTGCTGTAGGACATGCAGTCCCCTCACCAGTGCTGACCACAGGCGCAGCGTCACAGGCAGTGGCACGAGCTGCAGCAGACCCAGCCGTGGGGGCTTTGTTGTCCCGCGCAGCAGCAGCAGCACCTCACGCAGCAGCAGCAGCACCTCACGCAGCAGCAAGCTCGAAGTCTTCC
>NW_021155292.1:452-2229 GCF_002837175.3 Physeter macrocephalus | reverse complement strand
AAGGCCAAAAATTGTGCAAAACAAGGTGAACGGAGAAGCACAGAGCCAGCCAGGTCTTCAATCAATCTTCCTCTGTGCCCGTGGTGAACGGCACCCTCATTACGTGTATTAGTGTTTCACTGAGGTCACCATGCACTTACACTGAGCATTTTGGTCGGTAAAGTCTGTTGGCCATGTCTACCCACGTTTGCAAAATCTGCTTCTTTCAAGGTGATCTACGGTGTGAATGGATACATGTGTATGCGGACAGCGACCAAATGTGCATGTATATGTATGTGTACCGATGTAGACATGTCTGCTTAGAGGTACGTTGCGCTGTAACTGCGAGCGGTTACGAGTACAATAAAATATGCCACAGCCAATGCTGAGCGTCGAGATCCACAATGGATATGTACAGCCATATCCATATCAACTGACGCTGACACGCAGATGTGCGCGTACTTCTGAGGGAGCTTTGTGAACAGATGCAGTTGCCATCGTATTGTTTATGCACCGAGGACACGATGCTAATGTGCGTGTTCACCTGTATTAATTCATACGGCGACAAATCCTTGTAATGGGAGGACAGTGATTAAATGCGTACAAACAGAGTTACTTCCTGTATGTGGAGATAGAGAATAGAAGTGCGAGTATGACTGTATACCTGTAGGAATTTTTGAGCAAATGTATGAACACATGCATACTTGCAGGCCTTAACTCTACCGACGTACACTTGATATGCTAACTGCCTACTTCGGGTTGATATCCTCGTAGAAGTTCTGCATGTACATACATATTAACAAACCTGCTCACTTCGTGAAGTACCTTGTGCGCGCGCCCACAACTGAGTTCTGCAATATGCTAAGAAAAATAGATTGCAGCTCCCGCTTCCGCACACCGTTACGTCTACGTCTGTACGAAAGCCTCGTTCCACCCGAAGCAGTCTGCAGGGGTTCGCTCACACCTGTATCAGTTACCTGGGAAATGGGTTACCCCCTCTCGAAGAAGTACGAAATACGCAGTTTGCACGGTTTTGCACACGTCTGCACAAGTTGGGGCGGAACTAACTTGCCGTCGCTTCTCGATGAAGCAGGCACCTTAGATTAACTCTACACAAGTGAATATACACGAAACGCGTCAGTAGTTCTACGTGCTACAATACAGACAAGAATGCTTTTGTTCAATAAAAAGGATGTGCCACAGCGTAGCTTTGGGGAGACCGAGTAGATTGGGGGGCAACGTGGAATCTGGTCTGGTCGTTCTGCTCTTTTCGCAGCTCCTCTTTACTTTCACGTGACCTGCCTGCCAGCAGAGAATTCGTCCTGTGCATCAGTTTTCGACAATCGCGCTTGCCTGGGGCCGCTATTTTCTGCCCTTTTAGAGGAAGCAACACGTCCTTCTTAGCGAGGCTTGAGAAGGGAGACTTTTGCTGCTTCTTGTAGAAGAACCCTACATGCGCAAAATTATCTTCCACTTGAAGCGAGGTAGCCTACACAGTTTTCTAACTCCTGACACCATCTCTCTTTGCCGCAGCCTCATATCTACTGTGTAAGAAACTCATTTTCGATTACACCAGCACAGCCTTGAGCAGCTCTGTATGTCTTGTTCAAAGTGACCATGTAGCAACGAAGAAATAGATAATCCATATAATACAGAGAATTTGTGGAAAGTGGTAGGCCACTCTAATTCTCGACATACACCGGCAGGATCGTACGGAGGTGGATGCACTCAACAGAGACTGGAAGATCCATCAAGCTGAAAATTGCTCTGGTTTAGCTTTTCTGACTCCTTTTCATGA
>NW_021155292.1:0-375 GCF_002837175.3 Physeter macrocephalus | reverse complement strand
ACTCTCTCTCCTGCCGGGACACGCTCACTGTGCGTCCTGTGTTCTTGCTTGTAAAACAGAGTAGCCAAATCGAAAAAAAAGCCCAATTTGTTCGAGTCCCACCACGAGATTACACCAGTTTTCTGCTCTTTCTTGCGCGTCTGCGTCTCATGTATGCGTGGTCGCCAAAAGGGTTCGTATTCGTGCCCCTTCTGTTGTACCCATCCGTGTGAGTTAAGACAGCATGTCTGTTCGCACTAGATTCTCGCTTCTTTCATCTGTAGGTCCTCTTCTTTATTGGTGAATGGAGAGCGGTAGAATCGTGGGGGCCTCTGGCTTCGACAGAGAGCATCCTTTTGTTTAACTGCTGGCACTCGCGCTGAGTCTACTCGTTGT
>NW_021155291.1:1767-2229 GCF_002837175.3 Physeter macrocephalus | reverse complement strand
GCATTGCAGTAGGACACAAAAAACCATACAAGCGAATCACTTGCGACATTGTCCATTCGACAAAGAAGCAAGCCTAACTTTGTGGCTGAAGGAATTACATGTCCTCCACTTCGCAGGTGGCATTTCTGTCGCTTTTTTCCCACCAGCGTACATACTGTAATGCGGGCAGATGATGTGTATCTTTTTTTGGTTGAAAGGAGCATAAGTAACTCTAAGGAGCGACAGCTCGCTCAATGTTAGCAGTGCAGATAGTGCTTTCGCCTTCTCCATAAAGCAAGTTGGATGGTGTTTTACACCAGCTGCAGCAGGTGCCAGCAGATGTCTTAATTGCTCATTTGTCAAATGAGCAGCGAGAAGCGCACCAGAATTCCCCCGGGGTGAGCTCTTCGTCTCTCCGGTGCACTCTTGCTGTCGTCGAAGACGGCCACTTAGTCGAAAACATTCACGGAATGTTTGTGATGG
>NW_021155291.1:0-257 GCF_002837175.3 Physeter macrocephalus | reverse complement strand
AACACCGTGTCAGACAACATGTAGCTCACATTGTTTCTCCATATGAGTGTGATGCATCCATCTATTTTTCCCGCCGCTGCATTACCCGCAGCTCCTCATATCTTCCTACACACGGGACGGCAGCCATACCCGTAAGCTTTATATACATGTACACGTACATTCGAGACTACACAGATACATATACACATATACATAGACATATACACGTGTACACGGGGCCATACGTATACATACACATGTGCGTACGTAGGCAGATC
>NW_021155290.1:0-2229 GCF_002837175.3 Physeter macrocephalus | reverse complement strand
CTAGTTAGTTGACATGAAACGTCCTCAGTCGATTCAGCCTGCGTTTTCCTTATACATTTGCCGGCGTCCGTGTACACGTCTACACATAAAATGCATATACACGTGTGTATGTGCCGTTCATTTGTAAAGGTAGGTGAATGCAGGATGGTATCAGAAGGAAGGCATATGAAACCTGGCGTATACAATTCTGACTCCAGCGCTAGCTCAGTACCATTCCTTTAAGTATGACCCGCAGTCGGATGTAGCAGGCATGTGCATGCACATGTCTACTTCCACCTCTCATGCGTAGGTCCTTACACATGGGCTGGGTACCGCATCCGACAACTGACTGTCGAAAACCAGTCAGCTCTCTTTTCACTCTTCCTCATCTCCACTGCGGACGAACATTAAGATGCATGCGTGTCTGCTCTTGTCATCAGAACCAGATATGTGGCAGCATCCTGCTCTTATGCATGAAAGTGTGACTCCGCAAAGAAATCCAATTTTAATTCGCTAGGTTAAAACCCTTGCTCACTGCCTGAGGCGTCGGGTTATCTGTTGCACCAGTAATTCGTGTCAGATGCGGTGTACAACTCGGGTAGTTCGTTCCACAACAGTGTATGTGGAGGAGTACCTCCTCTAAAGAACAAGGGTACACGAGGTCACTTTTGTTTAAATCATGCAAGCTCCAGGGAACATGTGCGTGGAACTCTGCTCGTCTTATAGACATGCTCTACATGAGATGGTTCACATTAAAAACCAGCTTGTGACAAAGGTGCTCGGTAACGAGGATCTTCTGCATCAGAAGTGACTGGGTTTTCAACAAAATCCGTGAGCAGTGGATGCCCGACATCCCAGATCGCAACTCCACAGGCCCTACGTCCCCGTCTGCTTGGTCTCACAGCTTGTCTGTAACCAGCTACGTGTACATGAGTGACCACATTTCCAGTAATTATGTAGCGAAAAAAATTGCACAGCAAAAAGTACTTCAAGTGGAGTACGGATCAAAGAAAGTTACGGCAGCAGTCTGGGATTAGCGAGTAATTTTTGTCCAGAGTGCTTCCTCATGTTGCTGTTTGCATGCACTTCCAGATTTTGTTATGTGGAAGTGGCCTACAACGGACATCTTTTTACGAAGGACCGTGCGTGTCCAACGTGCCCTCGTCTCAGGGACGTCACGTATTGTGCTGCTCGCTGGGCCGTAGTCTCAGGCATCAAATGTCCTTTTTGGAATACATCCACTAAGAAGTGTGAAAGGGCGTACTTCACTTGTATTTGTGTGCATATCTACATGTACATCTATTCGTGTGCTATGCATGTAGGCGTGTACCTATAGTCGTCCACCTTTCTGTATACAAGGCGACACCATTTGCCTTTTGTGGGCATGTAGTGGTCAGGTATCGCGAGGCGTGTGCGAGACAAAGGTAGTTACGGTGTGTCCCGTTAAAATATCCGCACACAAAACACTGTAGTGAGGTGCTACGTACATCCGCGTTTCTTTATAGGTGTGCTCCTACGCCTGCAGGCTCTGATGAAGTGTGCGCTTTGCAGTTACTTCCCTAAAGGAGATTGTGCAACGTACCTACTACAGTCCCGGCGAGGAAGGACGGGCTTTAACTCAAAGTCACGGTACAAATTCTATGCAAAGGAGTATCTTTTTCGAAGCAGTTGGAGGCAGGACCCCGACGCACATTGCAGGGATAGACAAACACATAAATTCACTAGAGGAGGAATGCGTTCTCTACTTCCAGCCGCCGGCCACTATGCGTCACTGGACACACGCAAAAAACGTATGTGGTGACGCATACCAGAGCAGTTGTTGAACGTAGCATTATGTAAATTTGCTGACAACATAAACGTCGATTCTGGCGAGATAAGGGCAACAAGACTACCAACTGGCAATTGCGAAAAGCGGTCGACCATTTACACTTTTCCACGTAGGCAAGCTCGCATGGACTGAATCGTGTCCAACGAAAAGGAAGACAGCGAATTTCCGTAGTTGAATACCTCAAAATGTAGGCGCTGTCCAGCATCTGTGTGCTGAGACTGCTCCACCGACGGAGCGACAAACTCGAAAATTTTAGTAGTCACAAGCGTGCACTGCATATGAAACAGTGGTGTACTGTAAACGGCTTTAGCGTGAGAGTCTTTGCGGCAATGGAAACATCATCAAATCATTGGTGCTGAGGTAAGCGGGGTTGGGAGTACCCGTCTGGCTGATTTGGAAGCTCTTGATGAACGTTGCGGGTC
>NW_021155289.1:1724-2230 GCF_002837175.3 Physeter macrocephalus | reverse complement strand
GAGGCTGATTGTGATGCTGCGGCTGCTAAATTTGCTGTTGAGGGCTTTGGATTGGTTGCTGCTTCTTTTGACCTCATCGTACTGCGGGAACATAAAAATCAAAAGGCTGCTATCATACCTCCCCACAGGTATATCAGCGTTATAACTGCTGCACAGCTATTATCACCTCACTCGTTTCATCTGGGTCTTGCTGCTGTGCTGCTGCTGCTGTTGTGCTCCTGCTGCTGCACCCTGCTGCCGCTGCTATGCTTCTGCTGCTGCTGTGCTTCTGCTGCTGCTGCTCTTGTGCTGTTGCTGCTTGCATCAGCTGCTGTTACTACTGCGGTGGTCCTTTTTTCTACGAAGCAGTGAACGCCTGCTCACCTCGAAGCTCTGTTTATTGTGCTGTTGCTGCTGCTGTATTTATGCTGTTGCTGCTGCTGTCTTTCTGCCGCTGCTGAACTGTGTGTCTCTTTTCCTCCTCTTCCTCTTCCTTCTCTTCCTCAGCCTGGTGCTGCTGCTTCTAC
>NW_021155289.1:0-175 GCF_002837175.3 Physeter macrocephalus | reverse complement strand
CAGCATCGCAGCAGCAGTACCTCAGCAGAGCAGCATCATCGCAGCAGCAGCACTTGTACTCGTAGGAGAGGAACGAAGTGGGGGGGATGGCCTCGAAGGATTGTGTCATCATTTCAAAGAAAGGGAGTGCAGCAGATGTGACTGCTTCTTTGATGGTGCTGCCGTTGCTGCTGTT
>NW_021155288.1:2045-2230 GCF_002837175.3 Physeter macrocephalus | reverse complement strand
TGTGCTGCTGCATGCGCATGGGTCGTGCTGCTGCATGTGCATTGGTTGTGCTGCTGCATGTGCATTGGTTGTGCTGCTGCATGTGCATTGGTTGTGCTGCTGCATGCGCATGGGTCGTGCTGCTGCATGCGCATTGGTTCTGCTGCTGCATGCGCATTAGTTGTGCCTCTTTTTTTTTTCTCTCT
>NW_021155288.1:0-213 GCF_002837175.3 Physeter macrocephalus | reverse complement strand
TTATGATGTCTGTGTGTATGCGTGTGGTCTGTGTGTGTCTGCGTGTCTAATGTCTGCGTGTCTATGTGTGTCTGTGTCTGTGTGTGTGTCTGTTGTTGTGGGGTGTATTTCATCTGCCCTCGTATAGACATTGGTGTCTACTATGTCATCTCCTGCAGTGAGCAGCAGCACAACAGCAGCAGACGGCGCCGGCTCCACTCTCATTCACACTGC
>NW_021155287.1:2048-2230 GCF_002837175.3 Physeter macrocephalus | reverse complement strand
CAGACGCATTTACCGGTCTTGTTGTGTTCGGGCCGTAAAACATCATGTTTTCCCGTTATAGCCATGTGTTAACAATAAGTTGCACCGAGCACTTCAGAAAGTGTGGATCGGGCAGAGGTTCAAAGTCTCGCGTGTTTTAGTTTCAGTGACAGAACTCGCTGACCAACCATTCAGGCAAGGCG
>NW_021155287.1:0-391 GCF_002837175.3 Physeter macrocephalus | reverse complement strand
CAGAAAACGTGGCAGTTTTATTGGCTGAAACTTGAAAATCTCTCAGAAGAAGTCGAACGGATGGGGATTTGCAGGTCGTCTGGATGCGACTATGTCGAGGACTCGCAGTGGCACAGAAAATACAGTATATCCAGTGCTCAAAGCGGGCAGAAACTGCAGCACCTTGGCGACCCATGTCCAATACTTGAGCGGCAATCGTTTGCATGGTGCAGGATAAAACCGCTGAGGCGTAATCATGGCAAAGCGTAAATAATGTATGACAATTGCTTTTGGTACTAAATAATATCCTTAGTTGTACGCCGAGGACTTTTTGGTTCAGCCTCTGGAGGTTTTGCAGCCCCGAGCCCATGATAATTGTAAACATTGTCGAGCATCAAACTCTTGAAGTTTC
>NW_021155284.1:1807-2230 GCF_002837175.3 Physeter macrocephalus | reverse complement strand
TGTATATATCTTTTTTCAAAGGAAAGAAGCAAATAGGTGCCTGATGTCGTCTACTACACAAAGGTATCTATTTAGAGATGCACACAGACAGAGAGGTAGACACTTTCTTGCACCCGTAAGCAGCAATATACGCGTGGTATACAGGCCTGTTTCTCTGTGTGTCGATACTCACGCACATTAAGACACATGTAAATGTACGTGTGTGTGCCTCTCACACTCTCTTTTTCTCTTCGTGCGGAGGGGCGTTCACAGAGACAGGCGCAGGGGTACACGTCTTTTCTGTTTTTTCTAAGCGCGCGACAGGAGTGCTGCGGGTGCGTCTCTGTTTCCCCTTTTTCCTCTTTTGCTGCTGCTGCTGCTGCATGTTGCTGCTGTTGGCCTCCACGAGCTCCTCACTTCCCGCCCTGCCGCTTTTTCTCGCGC
>NW_021155284.1:0-1328 GCF_002837175.3 Physeter macrocephalus | reverse complement strand
CCAGGACTTTCGAAGCCCACGGTGCAGTGCTGGCCGAGGCCAAATGTGTGAAGGGAGTGTGCGCGGAGGAGGCAGAAGGGAAACGAAGAGAAAAGACAAAGAAAAAAGAGCCAAAAGGCGGATCGAGTGCTCAGCCTGCGGCATCCTCAGTCCCTTCACTCTAAGAGTTTGTACATACACGTGTGTGGGTAAACAATATATGCACATATGAATATAAATTTATATATATATGTGTGTGTGTGTGTGTGTGTGTGTGTGTGTGTGTGTGTACGTGTACACGTACGTGAGTGTGTGTGTGTGTGTGTATGTGTGTCTCTGCCGACGTGCACATTTGTACGAGCACCTCGGCGAACATGTATATGGCGTGCACATATATGTGTCTGCATTTATGTACGTGGACACGCGTAAATACATATACTTATATATATATTTGCAGATACATACGCGTATACACATATATTCGAATACATCGAATCTACGTATGTGTCTGCGTTCACTCGCACGCTCACAAATACGCGCGCATACAGAAAACGTACATTAAAAACGTAAAATGTATGCGCAGACACATGTACATATATATGCAGACATATATACATGCGTATGCGGATGAGTGTATATAGGCACAACAGGTGTGTGTCTACCATTTATCGTGCGCCTGTATATGAGAAGAACGCACACACACACACGCATATGAAGTTTTGCGAGACTAGTTTGAGTGTAGGTCGACCTGTAGGGCAGCAGCAGCAGCAGCCTCTCGTCCTCTTTTCACCCCGTCCCTCTCTCATTCTCCCTCTTTCTCTGTCTCTGCGTTTTCCAAATGACAGACATGAATCTTTCTCTGCGCGTCTTCATACGCACAGCCACACACGAGTCTCTGAGGAGGCGGCGGTGCTCTCAGCGACTACGTTTGTACTTTCCTCTTCTTACTTTCGCTGAATCCTCTAAGCCGACGTATATAGCATCCTCTACCAATACACACACATACACACATATCCAACAACGTGTATACGTGTAACACATATGTGAGTACGTCTGTATATGGGCTTGCGCACAAGGACCTTCGTGCGTGAAAGGGTACGCGTAGGTCTACGGAGTTGGGGGTGTCTAGAGATGTGCGTCGATGAATAGATTCCCGCAGGTGACCTCTCTCCTTAAAGTGCTAGATGTTTTGCAAAAACCTTGCCTTTTCCTGTGCGCGCGCCGATGCTGCAGGTTGCCGAGCAGCACGTGGAGAAAAAAGAAGTGCGAGACCTGCTGCTGTCTATGGCGGCGCAGCATGAGACTCTCGGACACTACCGCGTGGGTTTGCAGCAGCAGCAGCAGCGAAG
>NW_021155283.1:1992-2230 GCF_002837175.3 Physeter macrocephalus | reverse complement strand
AGACTGTAGTGGCTTTAGTGTGCGAGCAATAGCGCGCGTCTGTTCTCTAATACAGTCTGTATGCTTTCCCTTGCATGTGCCTACAGGATTTGTGTTGTACTCTGTCTTCCTACGTCTGTCTGCATCATCGTGCATTTTATCTGTTGTGCACCTGGACTGTTAGTCTGTTGCGCAGGTGCGTAGCGGCAGCGTCTCGTAGCTTCTATTATATTGGGGCGTTTCGACTTCATGTGTCGCA
>NW_021155283.1:0-171 GCF_002837175.3 Physeter macrocephalus | reverse complement strand
ATATATGTACATGTATACGTATATTCTATAACTAGATATACGTAATCCGAAACACATGTCACACATACCCACACACCATATATACGGAGGTGTGGTAACACACATCCAAGTGTACCCCCGTACACACTCGCACGTGACGTACACATGACAGCATTTCTCTGTCTGTCTGTC
>NW_021155282.1:0-2230 GCF_002837175.3 Physeter macrocephalus | reverse complement strand
CACGTATATACTAGCAATACACCTGCACAGCGCATACAAGCACATCTAGATTTACCCGTGTCGAGGCCGAAATCAGTGTGTCGGCATAGATGGATATATGCATACGTAAACCTTCTGCATGTTGATATTTATGTACGTATACCTCTATATACAAACACGGGTATGAGCCCGCACAGGTTCACACGTAGAAGCTTATACACACACATACAAGCAGATCTCCACAAATTCTCATTCGAGTAAGCCATCGAGTTTGCCGTGTACAGGGACACGCGTGGTCGTGTGTTCCTATACACACTGACTTATTCTATACACGTGTGCCCTTGTATCCACTGCGTGTGTGTGTGTGTGTGTGTGCGGACGTATGTGCGGATGCTTCTACGTGCGTATGTACGTGCTTCTACATGTACAAGCTCGCAGCCGGAGTACAGACGCACATATGTAAATGTAAATGTTTACGTGCGTGCAAGCACGAAACAAAAACGTTGGCAGATGCGCACGGCTGTACAGGAGCGCGCGTGTGCATCTAACTACATAAGTGCAACCACACGCCAGGCCCTTACTCAGGCGTGTCCAGGCGTGTGCAGAGATGACAGGGGTTCCTTAAGGACGTGAGTTCATGCGGACATAGAACATACAAAAAGGCCGTCCGGCATAGGAAAATGGGTGTGTTTCGTGCGCATGTACACACGCACACGTAGTTTCATGTATGAGAACGCGCGCACCTTGCCAGCGACGATTCGGGTGACTATGTTCTTTATTCTGCTACGTACCTATGCGCGCCGGCGCACCTTGCCGGCGACGATTCGAGTGACTATGTTCTTTATTCTGCTACGTACCTATGCCAGCGATGACTCGGGTGACTATGTACTTTATTCTGCTACGTAATAGAAACGCGTACCTGCTTGCGTGAGCATCACCGGAGTATCTACCTTATACTCTGCACCATTTTTGCTGCTGCCACCTTTCGCGGCGAACAGCGCGGCTTCGTCGGCCGTGTGACCCTGCTTTTTCTCCGACCTGTGGCAGCCGAAGCAGCAAAAGTCACACGTATACCACGTGATGATTTACACGCTAGAGCAGCAGGACCTGCAACGAGATCTGCACGGCAGTAGAGTTGCGCAGCTTGGAAACTGGAAGAAGGAATCGTTATTAAGCGCCAGGTAGTCCTGGACACTGAATCCATGAGCGCAATTACAAGAACAACCAGCGGCATCACGTTGTGTAGTTATTAACTCAATCAAGAAAGGAGGCAGCAACGACAATAGCAGCAGCAGCAGAACCAGAAGCCGCAGCGGTAGTAGGACAATACTAGACCCAAGTGGCTCCGTATGCTCAAGTCGCAGCAACTTTAGCAGCACCAGCAGCAGCAGCACGAAAACAGACGCAGTGCAGCAGCATTGCGGCGGCGACCAGGACACAGTGTGTGATTCAGCATTATTGTCGCAGAGTACCGTCTGCTGCGGCGCTAACAGAGGAAACTCACACCCACAACAGTAGGAGCAACAGGAACAAAAAAACTGGCGTAGCACCGGCGTAGTCGGTGTGGAAGAGAAATGACGCGCGTATTTGCCGATTACGCGTGGTAGCAGCAGCGAACGGTAGAGGCATGAGATCATCGGCAGCGATCTTTTAAGATGCATTCAAGCTGGCTGGTATACGTGGATAACAGTCTGTAAATATGTGTATAGGTGCAGATTTTTGGGAAGCTATACTTGTACACATAAATGTGTTTGTGTGTTTGCATATGTGCTGATACAGGCGCGTACAGATATATACACGTATATTATTACGTATATATATATATATATATGTATATATACATATATATTTATATATTCTCGATAATGTATCCGTGCGTGCCGTCACTACAGCAGATACATTCGTGTATATGTAAACATGAATCAGTTACAAGTATGCACTACAGGAATAGGCCTGTTCACACAGCAAAAGACGTGGGACCTTACTATTGTTCTTACGTCATTTTCTTCAATGGAATGCTGCAAACGGCGATTCACAGCCACAGCCGCAACTCGCGTAGCAGTCGTTGATGCTGCTACGGCGCCCACTGCTGCCGGTACTATTGCGTGTTGTCGCTGACGCTCTTCCTCGTCTTCTCTTTATAACAATGCACTAGCACTCCGTCCTGGCTTTGTCGCCGTCGCCCTTCTTTTCCTCTTTCTGCTGCTGTCGGGGGCTAGTGCTCCCGCCTGCGAGTTGTTAGGACTGTTCC
>NW_021155281.1:0-2230 GCF_002837175.3 Physeter macrocephalus | reverse complement strand
GTCTCTGTCTCTGTCTCTCTCTGTCTCTCTGTGCCGCGGGGGCAGCAGCTGTAGACACGTCGATCGTGGGGTGCTGCTGCTGTGTCTACTCACGTGTGGGGAGGCAAAGAGGCAGACAACAGATATAGACACAGCCAGATATAGACACAGCCAGATATAGACACAGCCAGATATAGACACAGCCAGATATAGACACAGCCAGATATAGACACAGCCAGATATAGACACAGCCAGATATAGACACAGCCAGATATAGACACAGCCAGATATAGACACAGCCAGATATAGACACAGCCAGATATAGACACAGCCAGATATAGACACAGCCAGATATAGACACAGCCAGATATAGACACAGCCAGATATAGACACAGCCAGATATAGACACAGCCAGATATAGACACAGCCAGATATAGACACAGCCAGATATAGACACAGCCAGATATAGACACAGCCAGATATAGACACAGCCAGATATAGACACAGCCAGATATAGACACAGCCAGATATAGACACAGCCAGATATAGACACAGCCAGATATAGACACAGCCAGATATAGACACAGCCAGATATAGACACAGCCAGATATAGACACAGCCAGATATAGACACAGCCAGATATAGACACAGCCAGATATAGACACAGCCAGATATAGACACAGCCAGATATAGACACAGCCAGATATAGACACAGCCAGATATAGACACAGCCAGATATAGACACAGCCAGATATAGACACAGCCAGATATAGACACAGCCAGATATAGACACAGCCAGATATAGACACAGCCAGATATAGACACAGCCAGATATAGACACAGCCAGATATAGACACAGCCAGATATAGACACAGCCAGATATAGACACAGCCAGATATAGACACAGCCAGATATAGACACAGCCAGATATAGACACAGCCAGATATAGACACAGCCAGATATAGACACAGCCAGATATAGACACAGCCAGATATAGACACAGCCAGATATAGACACAGCCAGATATAGACACAGCCAGATATAGACACAGCCAGATATAGACACAGCCAGATATAGACACAGCCAGATATAGACACAGCCAGATATAGACACAGCCAGATATAGACACAGCCAGATATAGACACAGCCAGATATAGACACAGCCAGATATAGACACAGCCAGATATAGACACAGCCAGATATAGACACAGCCAGATATAGACACAGCCAGATATAGACACAGCCAGATATAGACACAGCCAGATATAGACACAGCCAGATATAGACACAGCCAGATATAGACACAGCCAGATATAGACACAGCCAGATATAGACACAGCCAGATATAGACACAGCCAGATATAGACACAGCCAGATATAGACACAGCCAGATATAGACACAGCCAGATATAGACACAGCCAGATATAGACACAGCCAGATATAGACACAGCCAGATATAGACACAGCCAGATATAGACACAGCCAGATATAGACACAGCCAGATATAGACACAGCCAGATATAGACACAGCCAGATATAGACACAGCCAGATATAGACACAGCCAGATATAGACACAGCCAGATATAGACACAGCCAGATATAGACACAGCCAGATATAGACACAGCCAGATATAGACACAGCCAGATATAGACACAGCCAGATATAGACACAGCCAGATATAGACACAGCCAGATATAGACACAGCCAGATATAGACACAGCCAGATATAGACACAGCCAGATATAGACACAGCCAGATATAGACACAGCCAGATATAGACACAGCCAGATATAGACACAGCCAGATATAGACACAGCCAGATATAGACACAGCCAGATATAGACACAGCCAGATATAGACACAGCCAGATATAGACACAGCCAGATATAGACACAGCCAGATATAGACACAGCCAGATATAGACACAGCCAGATATAGACACAGCCAGATATAGACACAGCCAGATATAGACACAGCCAGATATAGACACAGCCAGATATAGACACAGCCAGATATAGACACAGCCAGATATAGACACAGCCAGATATAGACACAGCCAGATATAGACACAGCCAGATATAGACACAGCCAGACACAGACATAGCCAGACACAGACACAGCCAGATATAGACACAGCCAGACACAGACATAGCCAGACACAGACACAGAGCCAGCCAGACACAGACACAGCCAGATATAGACACAGCCAGATATAGACACAGCCAGACACAGACATAGCCAGACACAG
>NW_021155280.1:1585-2230 GCF_002837175.3 Physeter macrocephalus | reverse complement strand
TGCTGCTGCTGCTGCTCTACACGTATCCACTATTAATGCTGCTGCTGCTGCTACGACCGCTTTCCACCACCGGTGAAAGCTGCTGCTGCACAGTATTCTCCTACGGGATGCTGTTGCTGGAGAGGCTCGACCGCCGCCGCAGACATGTGTGGGGCAGAAGCAGCAGGAGCAGCAGCAGCAAAGAGGCTGCTGTTTCTTGTGCATCCCTGCAGTGTGCTGCTGTGGACGCGTAGATAGGCACTCCTCCTGCTGCTGCTGCTGTTCTTTCACCAGATGTTGCTGCTGCTGCTGTGATGCGATGAGATACGGTCCTGCTGTTGCTATAATGATATGCCACGGCAGGCGGTCAACACAACGCTGCTGCTGTGTCAGGTTCCTCTGCTGCTGCTGCTGGTTGTCCTCCTGCTGTCCCTGCTGCTGCTGCTGCTCTCCTGGTGGTGCTGTAGTTGCTGCTATGCCGTGCGCATGCTCTGTTACGCTGCCCCCCACTCTATACTACCATGTCTGCTGCGGCTGCTGTTGTACCGAGTAAGGACGCTGCTATGCTGCTGCTGTTGCTGCTTCAACTCTGGCTGCTGCAGTACATATGGGCAAGGGATCCTGCTGCTGCAGCTGTCTTCTGCTACTGCTGCTACTCCTTTTGAA
>NW_021155280.1:0-251 GCF_002837175.3 Physeter macrocephalus | reverse complement strand
GGTGCGGCGGCCACTGCTGCAGATTACTCAATTTCTTGCAGCGGGCAATCCCATGTAATTAGTCTTTTCTGCATGCGACAAACAATTCTTTGGGAGGCGGGCGCTGCTGCCACCCAGCGAGCCCTTACCCCACACGTGACCACACGAGGAAGTTGCTGCTGCTTCGTCGGCTGACGACCATGTGCTGCAGCGAATGTCCAACAAACCCCATCAAATCATATGCGTCTGTCTTAGCATAAATATATTTCTCC
>NW_021155279.1:2013-2230 GCF_002837175.3 Physeter macrocephalus | reverse complement strand
GTGCGACCGCGTCGAACGGCATTTCGCACAGGGGAGAGGAGAGGCCCGTATTTACGTTCTGTCAGTGTATCTGGAAAATAAGCGCGGCCAAGGACGAAACTGTGGGGGTGTATTAGCACATGGACGGTGGCGACCTGGCAGTTGCAGGATTGAAACTACACTACTCCGAAGACAAGAGTTATCCCCATGCCCGCCTGACCACGGATCTGTGTTTTAT
>NW_021155279.1:0-1095 GCF_002837175.3 Physeter macrocephalus | reverse complement strand
TGTAAGCGAAAGCTTAAGGGGAAGCGTGGATAGGCCTATCCCAGAAATACAGTGGGGTTCCCGGCGATTAGGCTTGCACAACATTCATGCGTTCGAGGCACTCCGGAAACGCCGCTTCATCCGATACCCAAGTCGCTGTGACCACACGGTATTCGTAACCCTACCGCGGATGCCAGAGGAAGCGACCGATTTGTGAAGAAATTGTTAACCGTCAGACGCCGTATAGCCGTGATGCCAGTCCCAATCCACGTGGTGCAGCGGCCTGTCCGTATCATAAATATCAGCATGCGGTCACAATATGCCAGCGCCGGTGATTTCGTATATACGTAGTTCCGACGTTGCGCAGCGTCCTGTTTACGCTGTGGTTAAGAATTTCTTTCCGGGAGTATGGCAGCCACCAAAAGTGTGTATCAGAAGCGGATAGCGAAGCCAAGGGACGAAAGTGCTTTCATGCTTCTCGCAGTCCTGGACGCTTACGCGGAGTGCGGGGCGACGGTGGTAAGGTCAGAGGCGAATCTCATTTGATCTCATTTGAGGTCTTAAAGAAAATCTACTACCATGGCAAGCTTCAAACAGAACTGCGTCGTCGGCGAATGTACAGGTACCACCTGACTCCTTCGAAAGCTCGGTACCACATGCCGGCGATGTAGCGGGCAGCTGCGATTCCCACTTATTAATCCTCGCAAGCGCAAATTATTTGACCCTGTTTTGTAAAGCCCGCTTCACAGTTGACATGCAGGTAAATGAGGCAGACGTTTGTTAGTCAGCCGGCGACGGGTGAGTCGTGGCTGCTGTAGCAGGGCACACGCGTACCTTGCTAATTTTATTTGCGCTTCGTTACCGCACAAGGACGGCGTTGTGTTCTAATTCGTCTGCTGCGCTCGCTTTTAGGAGACCAACAACTCCATCACGGGCCCACTCCGACCACTCGGCCACCTAATAAATTAAAGGGGACTCCTGACACGAGCGGCGACATCTGGAGACGTTTATGCAGCTCGATAATGCTGTATGCTGATAGCCTTTCTACAACGGAATACTTGACAGATGTATTAAACAACAGTGCACGGCTTGTCAACCCAAAACAGGAGAAGTGAG
>NW_021155277.1:845-2230 GCF_002837175.3 Physeter macrocephalus | reverse complement strand
AGAACTGCACCAAGTTTTCCTCTTTCGGCAACTCTGAGTGTTGTGTTTGGCTCTAGAGGACGATCTATCCTCAGCTGCTACGGCAGAGGCATAACAGCATTTTGCAGATGGACACCAATATTTCCTCACACCAGGTGCGCTATGCATTGGTGAAAAAGAAGCAGAGCAATCCTTTGCACGTCGCCCTTTGACGGGAGCAGCTATAGTACTAGAGGCTCCCTTAAAGGAGCACGAAGAACTGGCGACTCGACAATCCGTTGCTGAATCAGCAGTTTCCGCGGTAGCAGTAGTGGTAGTAGTGGCAAACGTAGTAAGGCTTTTATCGTGTGTACTAATCATGGCCATCAGAATAGAACCCGGTTCCCCTGTGTCGCCAGAAGATGACAGAACAAAATTTGATCGGGTAGCCAGCCACTCATCCTGCACATAGTCGGCGCTCCTTTCCCCAGGCGGTCGACTCATTGTGACACGGAGGCAGCCACTGAAGTCCACTGGAGTTCTAGAGATGATGTAACTGCTGTGGCTGCAGGATACGTTCTTGCTGATTTAGAGTAGTACAGGGCTTACACGACAACGAAGAAAGAACGTATGCATGTATACACACGGTGCTATACGTGAAACTTTCAGGTAGCCTTGTGAACGCAAACATTGTTCGTGTTTACCACATATTAAACTCACAGGTTCGACCAAAGAGGCAGGGGATGACGACTTCTTTGGCGAATTGGACAGAAGGCTTTGAAAAACAGCAAGAGCTTGTCAAATGCTGTCCACCAGAGAGACCACGTGGAGTTTGCCTGCAGCTGCGGCCAATGGCGAACCCCGCCGTCTCACCCCTTCTTGCGCCCGCGAATACGCGCATCAGACAAACGCTGGTTTATATATACGCACATAGTGCACCTACAAGCGTGCGATTGTGTCTGTTTACTCGTCCACAATAGGGCTCGACCTCTAAGAAGCACAGAAATTGATCTGTTGCCTTGGACAGTCTACAGGTACACACATGCACGACCATGCAAAACAATACCGATGTGACTACGTAGACTGAAGGAGACGGTTCATCGAACAGCGGACAGAAGACACAGGGTACAATGACAGTTCGTCGCACGGAAAGGGATGCACACGCCCGAAACGTGTACGCACAGGTACAACAAGGTGCTCAATGTGCCTTTGTGTCCCCATGCAGCAGTTGGCCTCGCTGCTTGCAGCACTGTGATACTGCCCAAAATTTATCGACTCGTGGGAGGAACTCACGCGCTGTCGGAGTTATCCGCCGCTGATTATTCGGTGGAAATACGGTTAGCGAGCTCACGGCCTAGGAAGAGCATCTCTTTCGAAAAAAAGTTAGGCAGATGCTAAAAACAAGTTGTCACTCAGAGTTTTCCGTA
>NW_021155277.1:0-375 GCF_002837175.3 Physeter macrocephalus | reverse complement strand
TCTTCCTGACCCAGGATGCTCTTGTATAGAACACGAAGACTGTACTGACATTTATCTAATTGATCATCTCCTTCACTATAACAAATCCGTCCGTAGAACAGTTACTGACGGTGTAATATGCTATACTCCTTCCATCTTTATAGCTCCGGAAAGTGCAAATTTACATTCTCTTCTTCCAAGCGCCAGGTGTCAAATTGATATCTACTCAGTAGTGCTGTCAAAGACGGGGGTGCGGGCTTGCTTCACGGTGCGACAATGAGATACAGTTGTCACGGACGACGCATTTGAAGAAAGACTTTTAAATTATGCATTTATGTGTTTTCATGTGGCCGCCAAGGTCAGGTTTTTGTGTGTTTCCGTGTGTGTAAGGAATTC
>NW_021155276.1:1385-2230 GCF_002837175.3 Physeter macrocephalus | reverse complement strand
GCGTATGCATAGATGTGTGTTAGGTACTGATATACGTATGTAGTCAATATATTTTTACGTGTCCCCATATTTTAGAAAGCATTCACTCGTGAAGGCGGGCATAGCACGCCGTGTGTCTACCGAGTGAGACCGCCGTGGGCGGAAGATTCAATCAAAAGACTCTAGCAAAAACTCTTTCCGCTCAGCTGCCACTTTGAAATGCCCGCACACCGCATAGATGCGTACTTTCATGCAATTTCGTCAAACCTCACGGAATATATACAGCCAACACTATTTGTTCAACTCCATTTGTGTAGACATAGAAGCTGGTTGTTTTTCATGTGGAATGACAGTATGCACAACAAAATGCGTCGCGCCGCTTCTCCACAGTGGCGTGACACATCATCATATCCGATACCAAGCCTAAGGCTGCTTACGCACACGTCCAAAAAGGTGTGATCGGTCTACGTAAATTGACAAATAGTTCTATCTCTGTATACATCTCCTTTCCTGTTCCTCCATTCATAGAAAGAGGCACATTTAACACCGTATCCACGTACCATTTTAACGTAGATATATATATATATTTATTTATTTGTAATTATATTCTTGGAGCCTTTTCTCTGGTGGGAGCACATACCTATTTATACATATGGCACACCTGAACGCTTGAAGCAAAGGAAATGGAGAAGTGATTCTGAAGACATGAACACATTAAGGATTACAGAAAAAGCAGGGGTGCTTTAATGTGAAACAAAGGCCGACATAGACACACATATATGACCTCAGGTCACTCTAGAAGGAGTGCTGGAATGAGTGCTCCCGCAAAAGTGCATGTATAAACTTCGGTGTAGATATATGTATAA
>NW_021155276.1:0-181 GCF_002837175.3 Physeter macrocephalus | reverse complement strand
TAGCAGAACAAGGCAGAGAGAGACTCGTCACCGGCGCCCGGGGCACACAAGGGCCAGAAAAGCAGCAGCCGCACGTGCAGCAGCAACGTACGAGAGAAAGAGCTGCATCCACCACTACTGAGTGGTTCCAGCCAGCCGCGCAGGCGAGAAACAGAAGAGAAGCAGCAGCCCGTAAATCAGC
>NW_021155275.1:2015-2230 GCF_002837175.3 Physeter macrocephalus | reverse complement strand
TGATGCAAGAAGAAGTACACGTCTTCCCACGGCATAATGTGCAGGAGATAGAACTTCCGAGACAGACGTGTTTGTGTCCATGGATTCCCATGATGTGCATCACGCCATACATCATGAACCAGCGTGGGTGCACGATGTATGACGTTTGGGTTGTGTCTCGTTGCTCAGATGAAGAATCTGGACGTGGACAATTTGGTAATCGAGCATATACAAGT
>NW_021155275.1:0-337 GCF_002837175.3 Physeter macrocephalus | reverse complement strand
CCCAAACACTTTCCACCAGATCAGCGAAGCTACAGCTTAGGTAATGTGCCGTCTTAGCTTGCTGAATTGTTGACCTGGGGCTTCTGTCGTGATTGAATGTCTATGTTCCTTCACATCCTAAACTTTTTTCTACAAAACAGTCTGCAATGTAGACGGAGATGTAAGGTGGCAAGGTCGCACACTGAATCTGATGACGAGTGCATTGCACATAAACAAATATTCCACTCCCCATGCCGTTGAATTGCAAAATTGTTTGCGTGCCCCTTCTGATTGCCACAGACCTTAAAAGCTATCTTGAAACACCTTTGTTCACAGTGCGGAAAAATACTGGTTGCGC
>NW_021155274.1:0-2230 GCF_002837175.3 Physeter macrocephalus | reverse complement strand
TTAGTTACTTATGCCGTTGAATTTGGGAAGCGGGAGTGAGGGATTGTGATTACCCACTTCAGTGGGTGCTTGCGGAAAGAAGGGCACCTAGTGAGCAATCACGATCTAACGGTGTGGTTTACTGTAAAGACAAACTGAGGGAGAGCCTTCACTGCTTAATCGACAAATTATAAGCATCAACCCATGGAAAATGGTATTGCTAGGATAAAAATGTCCCATTCAAACTCTTTTCGCCATTACTTATGTGATGGAATGCATTTAAAGTGTGGATCCAAACACAGCAAATGAATAACTAAATCAAAAAGTTCAAGGAAAAAATTCTATCCAGGATTCTAATCTATCCGGAAAAATTTTAAACCTTCTAACTGAAGTTTCTACTCCAACTTGTTCAGGTAATCTGTTTCTTTTCTTTTCCAGCCTTTACTCTTGTATTTTTTGAAAACAACAACCTTGGTGATAAAGGCCTCGGATGATGGGAGGTCCAATCAGAGAAGCTCAAACAACACTCGGCTCTGAATCAGCCAATGAGAGACCAGCAACGGTGAGCCACAGCCATTGGTCCGAAGTTCAAGACGATTTTCCGGGCTGAACAAGAGAGTGCCTTCGTGGATGTTCAGCCTTGGTAACAGAGAGGGTATCAGGTGTGATTATTCGCCTGCTCTTTTCTTCTTTGCTTGATTGGTTGCATGTTTCTAATCGTGGTGATTTAAGAATATTGTATTAGTTATCTGGGGCTGATGTAAAAAATGCCAGAGATGGTTTACTTGAACAGCAGGTATATAATGTCTCACACTTCTGGAGGCCGGAAGTCCAAATCATGATGTCAGCTGGTTTGGTTCCTTCAGAGTGGTGTGAAGGAAGCCTCTGTTCCAGTCCTCTCTCCTTGGCTTGTGGCGATGGCAGATACACCCTTATATCTCTTCACAGATTCCCCCCTATGTGAGGGTCTCTGTGTCCATATTTCCCCCTTTTTATATGGATACAGGTCATTTTGCATTAGGGACCATCCTAATGCATCCACTAACGCAGTGGAACTTGATTCCTCCAGTAAAGATCCTATCTCTGTATACAATCACATGTCAGGTACTAGGGTTTAGGACATCAGCCTAGGAATTTTAGGGAGAAAGATTTCAACCCACAGAAAACATGAATTTTGTGCTATAGGTGGGCCTATCTCCTGAGTCTTCCATTATATTAAGGGAACATTGGCTCTTATCACAGATAAATACTGATTGGATGTTTATTAGAAGGTATAGTTACAGTTTTTCAATTCTTCCAACACATGTAAGCATAGAATACTGATGGAAAGTCTTACTCAAACAAGTTATTTCTGGTGAATCAAGGCATCTGAATCCCTGAGCAATCTGGAAAAAAACTGAATTTTTCATAATACTGTATCTTTTAGCGATTGCTGCATTGTAAATTACTTCAAAACTTAGTGGATTGAAGTAGCAATTATTTATTGTTTCTCATGTATTTTTGGGCGAGCTGAATGCTTCTGCTGAGCTGGCTGGCATTTGTCAGGATGTTTTTGTAGCTCCCTCTATTTTTTCACGGTCCCTTCTACACTTGATATCACATTGCTTCAAAATTGATAGCGTATAGGACTGTTCCCTGTGTTCAAAACTGATGTTTGATTATAAACTATGGTTTGTAGATACTCATATAATAATAATAATAATAATAAGAAGAAGAAGAAGAACACTGGTGAGCACTTAAGGGAAAATAATGTGACCCCTCTCACGTAATTTCCTCAACTATTTGAACTGTTTTATTTAATTTTAAAAAGTTTCTGACTTTCCCCTCCCTGTGAAGAGATACGATACTATTTCATTTCAGTCCTTAAAAATGCATTCTGGTTTGCTTTAAACACCAAGGTTTATTCAGTTTTGTTTGATATTCATTATATACTTTTAAAACCAGTTGAAAATTTCAGTATTGATTAGGATGTCAAAACCTGAAAAGGATGTCACTCTCAGCCAAACAGACAAAATATGGACAACCTACAGAAACCAATACTTTTCTTCAGGCCCTGAGAAAAGGGACAGCACTGTCCTCGTGACACAAAAGAGAAAGTCTTCTTTAACATTTTCAGAAATCCCCCAACTCAAGAGAAAGAATTGGGCAAGGCAGGATACTAGAGAGAGCTTAACAACTCTGAGCTGTGTGGCTATGAAAGGAGCCATTGCCTGATCGAGGAGGGCTGTAAAAGCCTTTTTTCTTTTTTTTT
>NW_021155273.1:2018-2230 GCF_002837175.3 Physeter macrocephalus | reverse complement strand
AAGTCTCTGGACCACAATGCTACCAGCGCATATCCTACTGATGCGCATTCACCCGAACCTGCTCACAGTACGAGTGAAGCCGTATATAATCATTACTTGCCGCAGCCACTCTTACAACATGAGTTACTACAGATTCACCCAAAACAACCACTACAACTGCAGCGAACACAGCAGCAACTGCCACAGCAGCAAATGCAACAGCACCCACAGGA
>NW_021155273.1:0-716 GCF_002837175.3 Physeter macrocephalus | reverse complement strand
CGGCGGATACTGCCGCAGCTCAGGGAAAACTAGGGCAGAAGAAAGCAGCCTTGCACGGAGAAATGGAAGAACGTCGTGGAGCAGGCGCGGACCCACGCTTTGAGGAAAATCATCCACCAGTGTTAGAAGGGAACAGGGAAGTAGAGGGAAGGTCTGAAAATGCACCATATGCCACAACGACAGGCACCCGGTTCCGGATCCAAAGGGCCAGTGCTGAAGGGGACGCGACACCGTTGTCCTTTCGAGGTGAATTTTTTTCTCCTGGTGGTGCCCCTCGTGCAATAGTGATGATTACTGCTTCCTCACAGAAGCCAGGCCTTAAAAAACAAGAAGCGGATGCCGCCTCCGCAGTTTCTACAGAAACTGAAGCCCCTCGATCTGCTTCACAGCTGGTACAACCTAGTCCAGCACACGTCGCGTCAGTCTCTACAATTCCTATCAAAGCAATGACAGGCGGTCCACCAAACGGCTCGCCACTTGCGCTTCCTCTACAACCATTACAAAGTGGCCTAGAAAATGCAGTTTCAGCGTCTATTCCACCTCCAGTATTAGGACATCATTCTCCCCAAAATGTCGAGTCGCCTTCTATTGCTCCTGCAGCACCACACAAGCCACCAGTCGTACTGTTCGCTTCCTCGCCACTCCAAATACAGCTGAATCATGCTCATACAGATACTGTTCCGACATTTAGAGAACCTCCAAATATGAACTCGCAT
>NW_021155272.1:1878-2230 GCF_002837175.3 Physeter macrocephalus | reverse complement strand
CCACTGAAGAGAAGGGGAAGCCGTCGTTCTCGCCGTGCCCAGCAGGCAGTTGCTGATGCTGGCGCACTAGTTGATATATGTACTCTCATATACGTGTGTCCTATAGTAAGTACTTCGCTAAGAACATATCCCTGCGTGTGTTATTGTAGACTGACCAGCATTCACGCTTGCACAACCGCGCACAAACGAGTAATCAAACAAGGCCGTCTCTCTGCGGTGCGAGACCGTACATCAAGTCTTCCCCCTTCTGTTATGCGATGTATATGTAAGTGCTGACATCGCCAGTACTGCGCTTCTTTCACATTGCGGACTTTAACGCACCGCGGCGCCGAAACCTTTCTGAAGCGATTTC
>NW_021155272.1:0-245 GCF_002837175.3 Physeter macrocephalus | reverse complement strand
CGACGAGTGGCACAAGCAGTAACACCGCGAGCAGCCTGCGTAGCTTCTCCTCCCGCGATGCTGAATCAGTTTCCTTTACTCCCGTTAATACCTCAGTCCCGCCCTGCCGTCTTGCACACAACGCGTCTGCCCCTTACGCTGCCTCCTCGTCTGTGTCATGCAGTTGCGTGTCTCCTGCGTCACTGGGAGTTCGCGCACCTGGTTCGGTAGCCGGTATCAAGTATCCGACTTCCTCCCTAAATCTG
>NW_021155271.1:2104-2230 GCF_002837175.3 Physeter macrocephalus | reverse complement strand
TCTTTGGAGAAATGTCTATTTAGTTCTGCTGGCCATTTTTGGATTGGGTAGTCTGTTTTTTGGTATTCAGCTGCATGTGTGGCTTCTAAATTTTGGATATGAATCCTTTGTCAGTTGCTTCATTTG
>NW_021155271.1:0-1222 GCF_002837175.3 Physeter macrocephalus | reverse complement strand
TTTTTTTTTTTTTCTCTGATTGCTGTGGCTAGAACTTCCAAAACTATGTTGAATAAGAGTGGTGAGAGTGGGCAACCTTGTCTTGTTCCTGATCTTAGTGGAAATGGTTTCAGTTTTTCACCATTGGGAACAATGCTGGCTGTGGGTTTGTCATATATGGCCTTTATTATGTTGAGGAAAGTTCCCTCTATGCCTACTTTCTGCAGGGTTTTTATCATAAATGGGTGTTGAATTTTGTCAAAAGCTTTCTCTGCATCTATTGAGGTGATCATATGGTTTTTCTCCTTCAGTTTGTTGATATGGTGTATCACGTTGATTGATTTGCGTATATTGAAGAATCCTTGCATTCCTGGGATAAACCCCACTTGATCATGGTGTATGATCCTTTCAATGTGCTGTTGGCTTCTGTTTGCTAGTATTTTGTCGAGGAATTTTGCATCTATGTTCATCAGTGATATTGGCCTGTAGTTTTCTTTCTTTGTGACGCCTTTGTCTGGTTTTGGTATCAGGGTCATGGTGGCCTCATAGAATAAGTTTGGGAGTGTTCTTCCCTCTGCTATCTTTTGGAAGAGTTTGAGAAGGATAGGTGTTAGGTCTTCTCTAAATGTTTGATAGAATTCGCCTGTGAAGCCATCTGGACCTGGGCTTTTGTTTGTTGGAAGATTTTTAATCACAGTTTCAATTTCAGTGCTTGTGATTGGTCTGTTCGTATTTTCTCTTGCTTCCTGGTTCAGTTTTGGCAGCTTGTGCATTTCTAAGATTTGTCCATTTCTTCCAGGTTCTCCTTTTTATTGGCACACAGTTGCTTGCCGTAATCTCTAATATTCTTTTGTATTTCTGCAGTGTCAGGTGTTCCATCTCCTTTTTCATTTCTAATTCCATTGATTTGAGTCTTCTCCCTTTTTTTCTTCATGAGTCTGGCTAATGGTTTATCAATTTTATTTATCTTCTCAAAGAAGCAGCTTTTAGATTTATTGATCTTTGCTATTGTTTCCTTCATTTCTTTTCAATTTATTTCTGATCTGATCTTTATGATTTCTTTCCTTCTGCTAAATTTGGGGTTCTTTTTGTTCTTCTTTCTCTAATTGCTTTAGGTGCAAGGTTAGGTTGTTTATTCGAGATGATTCCTCTTTCTTAAGGTATGATTGTATTGCTACAAACATCCCTGTTAGAACTGCTTTTGCGGTATCCCATAGGTTTTGGGTCGTCGTGTCTCCATTGT
>NW_021155270.1:1636-2230 GCF_002837175.3 Physeter macrocephalus | reverse complement strand
TTATTCACCATGATGTCTACATTCATCACATGCGCCCCTGTAGCCAGGAGTATTTCTCTCATTAAGATCCTCTCTTCCACCTAGAAAAAGTAGACACAACACGCATCATCATCTTCTTCTTCTTTTTCAGCAGCAGCAGCAAACTGCGCAAGAGAGGCGAGAGACCAGAGAATCTCACGCATGCAGGGGAGCCTACATCTGATTTTAAATTTCAGAAAAGGCGCATTGTTCTCGTGGATGAATTCCTGCTTTGTCATAGACGGCAGCAGCCACTCCGGTACATTAACTACGGCAGTCAGAGAGTATTTGTGTCCCTCTGGCCAATCGGTGGGCAGCTCTGTCCCGGCGAAGAGCGACTCAGCTGCTGCACAGCGCATGCAAACACACACACAGACACACACAAAGACACACATAGAGAGAGAAAGAACAGCAGCAGCAGCATCAGGAAAACAGTACTAGTCATAAAAGTCCTCTTGCGCTGCTGCGGCAGCTCGCTATTATTCTCTTGCGCCAGCTGCTGCTGCAGAAAAAAAGCAAAGGCGGCAGGCAACCACACAGCTGCTGCTCACAAATGCCGGAACTGGGGCGCTGGCG
>NW_021155270.1:0-588 GCF_002837175.3 Physeter macrocephalus | reverse complement strand
TCCCATACACGCGGCTGCTGCTGCTGTTCCTCTTCCTCCTCTTCCTCCTCTTCTTCCTCTTCCTCTCCCTCTTCCTGGTCTTCCTCTCCCTCTTCCTCTTCTTCTTCTTCTCCCTCCTGCTGCTGGTCCTCTGCCTTCTCCTTCTTCCTCTTCTTCCCCCCCTCGTGTTGTCCTGCTCTTCTTCCTGCTGCTTTTGCTGCGCCTCTCTGGCCTTCCGCTGCTGAGGCGGCAGAAGCAGCAGCACTGGTAGAAGAAGTAGACATCCGCAGTCCGCTGCTGCTGCCTCCTGCTGCTGCTGCCTGCTGCTGCTGCCTGCTGCAGCGCGGGTCGTTGAGGAAGCCAAGCAGCGCGAAGCAGCCGGTGCCGTGGTCCGCAGGCGTAAATAAATATGGCAGCTCTGCCTGTGTGGGGTTGTTGCATGGCCATACACATACATATACACATACATACACTTTCATACATATACTCACACTCACACATATACACATATAAATATATCACCTCATAGTGAAAATATTCACAGAAGGCCATGCATGCGGAGATACATTTCATCGTTGCAGGAAGCCACGCCACCCCCTTCTTCTTCCC
>NW_021155269.1:771-2230 GCF_002837175.3 Physeter macrocephalus | reverse complement strand
CTGATCTCCTATAACTTAATGTCCAAATTCCCTATCAAACTTAATCAAAGTCCCTCCCCTTTAGTTCATTGCACATCCATGTCCTGTCACTAGGCAATGCTGAAGTACTCATAGTTGCCTGAATAAGCCATGCTGTGTCAAAGGCTTCTGTGAAACATCCCTGTCTTGGAATGAACTAATTCACTTGCTTGGACCACTCCCCCACTCTCAACCCTCATTTACCCAACACCAAATCAGCCAAAACTCAGCTCAAGTCGGCCTCCTCTGGGAAGTCTTCAGTCCCCATTACTCCCTTTCTCCCTTTATGCTACCCTAATACCTGCACATCCTGTTATTATTGACTCCTTAAGTAAAAGATGAATTAGCCACAGCACCAAACACACTGCTGGGTTCATACTACCTACTCAAACATTATTTCTGAACAAACAAATTATTTTTGAATGAATAAATGAGTAGCACTTTTCTAAATGATTTCTTACTTAGTAGAATGAGAAGTCATGAGGTTAGACCTCAGCAAAAGTTAAAATACCATCTCCCCCATCCTTCTCAATCAGGCCAGCTACCTGGTGCCCTCAAGTTGGCCAGAGCTTCTTGTACTCAATAAGCATCTCCCCTTCAGTACTTCCACAGCCTAATGCCCATATCACCTCTGCTAGATCTTAGCAAGAAAACAATATGATGGTTACCATGAAAATTCAGGTCTAATCAGTAGGAACAAAAATCAGCTCTCTATCCTGCCTCTCTTGTCTTCTCCCCAAAATTGTACCTCGGAAATGCTCTCCTTATTCTAGCTAGTACAGTCCTTTTCATTAAACACCCCGGCTAAGCCTGTCCTGGGGTTTGGGCAACAACTACCCACGTGATTCTAAGCACAGATCCCTATTCCCCAAGTTATTGACCAAGCCAACTCTGAGACTTGGAGAGGCACCAGAGGTATGCCTGTTAAATTCTCGAATGAACTAAAGGAATTGGGCTATCAGACAGTGAATTAAGTAGGGGTTTAAGTTCTTTGGGCTTATGACGTGCCTATTAGTGTGCAAGACAAGCCACAAAATGTTTCAAACAAAGCTATACTTACTTTCACCAAAATCATCCTGGTGGATTTGCTGTTCCATGATTGGTTCCAACTCTTTTGTCATCATAATTAGGGTCTGTTGACCTTGGAGGAGCACAAACAAGAATGATTTTGTTCTCATTTAGCAAATCTGCCATTCCGTAAAGTATCTATAGCACTGGAAGCTACTGAGCTGGAGTGGAGGAGCTTATAGTCAAAACAGGGAAGACAGGATTTATTCAAAATGTTCTGACTCTCATGTTCATAAAGAAGTTTTGACTGGGTACGTCACCTAGTGCTTATGCTCAGATATTTATGTAGGTCAAGCTAACACTAAAGTCCACATAGCCCTCCTCCACTAACTTCAACGATTTAGTCAGCAAGATATCTCTTCAAATGTATACC
>NW_021155269.1:0-165 GCF_002837175.3 Physeter macrocephalus | reverse complement strand
AAAAAAAATAGGACTGGGAGAGCAGATCTCAGAATCAGTTTATTTTATGTAGCAACTCTTCCTCTTAGAGTAGGTTAAATATTGCTGACATTTTTAACCATAACTATGGACCTTAGCAGCTTTTTTTTTTTTTTTTTTTTTTTTTTTTTTTTTTTTTTTTTTTTT
>NW_021155268.1:1517-2230 GCF_002837175.3 Physeter macrocephalus | reverse complement strand
GTTAAAATAGGAAATATATATCACGTCCCGTAAGAGCAGCAAACTCAGTGATGTTCGTGGGGGTGTGTCATGGAAGTAATCACAAAGCGGGTGATTGTTAATGGGGGTCCTGAAATATTAAGGTGTGTTCCCTGTGTCCAGTAGTGGTCTGGAGGGGTCAGGAAGCCTGCCTTTCAATTTGAGGAGCAGAGGGTTTGAGGTCCTCTCTCTTCTATGGCTCTAGTATACTGCATAGCAGCTAATAAAATACTGGGTTTATAGTTGACATTTAAATCGCTGATTGATCATCAAGATTGGGAAGTATCATTGGAAATGAAAATAGAAAGAGTCTTAAGATTTTTAGGTTTTTCTTTTTTTTCCTATGTGTCAAAAGGTATGTAGTATTTTACTGAGTGGTTGGGAATAAAGTTTGCAGTATTCAGTGTATTCAGTTTTAGTATCAATAGAATTAAACTGCTGCTGTTAACTGGAATAACACTTTGTCATTTGTAATAATAAAAGTGTTATTTGTAATAACAGTTTGTTACTTTGTTACTTTGTTAACTTAACACTTTGTTAAGTTTTAGAATGCATCTGTTCATCAATTACCTGTTTGGGAAGATTGTAGTTAATGATTTTAAGAATGTGGCTATAAACCTCCAGTTGACTCAAGAAAAGCAAATAAGTCAAGATTGGCAAATGTATAGGCTCTACATCTTATTGTGTGTGTGTGT
>NW_021155268.1:0-498 GCF_002837175.3 Physeter macrocephalus | reverse complement strand
GGTAGCATGTGAGATCCGTTTTGTAATACAGTTTTTAAAATAATGCCTTGGACTTCCCTGGCGGTCCAACAGTTAAGACTCTGCGCTCCCAGTGCAGGGGGCCCGGGTTCGATCCCTGCTCACGGAACTAGATCCTACATGCATGCCGTAATTAAGAGCCCACATGCCACAACTAAAAGATCCGGCATGTCGCAACTGAAGATCCAGCACAGCCAAATAAATAAATAAATAAATATTAAAAAATAATAATAATAATAAAATAATGCCTTAGATTTAGGAAGAGAAAATAGTACAACTTATTTGCCTTTGTATCATTCTTAAAATATCTGTGTGGTTTATAATGTACATACATTATATGTATAGAACTTCAAACTATATATGTATATAATTTGTTAATAAATAAGATGCATATTAAAAAGTTTTCTTATGGGTTGCCCAGTCAGGTCTTTGGAGACCATTGGAGGATAGAATGATGACATTTAGAGCCTCAGCAATGAT
>NW_021155266.1:965-2230 GCF_002837175.3 Physeter macrocephalus | reverse complement strand
TTCGTAGGCCACACGCCAGATAGTATCAGCGACCACAATATCGAGGCGGGCCCCAAGCCCTATTTAAGGGATATAGTGTAACACTCTCGAACGCTCCCCAGTAGGAGACTGATTGGCACACAGAAATGCTTGAGCCGCGGGTACGTGGCGAAGGAAGGAAAAGATAAGCTTCCAAAACCCGCGGGCAGGCCACAGCACGCATTCCTTCACAGGCACGTAAGGACCAGCACTTACACCATATTATTAGGAAACGCCCGACAAGGCCGACTGAATTCACTCTGCACGCGCTGTCAATCCGCCTGTCAGCGCTGCATTACGTCCACTCACCCGCTCGTGCCCCGACCGCCGACGGTGCACACCACATTCTCATTCATGCCTGCGGTCAGGTGCTGCACGTTCCACTCGTGTACAACCTTAAGCGTCACATGCAACTGCTATCAGATGAAGGCGCCGAGACTGCGGCAGCGTTACTGTGGCATTACGACGCTCCGCCCCGGACACCCCTGCAATCAGAGAGCACAGACGCCGTCAGCATATCCCCGTCGCGTTACCATCCGCAAAACGTCAACCTCACTCCAGTCAGCGACGTAGAGAATGTCGTCCTAACCCCCTGCTCGGTACTATTCAGCTGCCGATAATTCTTAACATGCCTGGCCCCAATACGTTCACGGCGAGACCGACGAGCACAACGCAGCTGACTCAGACGATGGAGGAGCTCAGTTCCATCTCTTACCGTAACGTCTCAGACTGTCTGCCGACACTGCTACCTTCGGAAATGCACACGCCAAGAGCAGTGCACCGTGTTGAGTAAGCCACCAGCAAAGGTTTGTCCTGCAGGCATGAGGACGAGACATTCTCTACGTTTCATGAATGCTCTAACTACTAAACACTGGACAGATAGATTCCAGCAGCTCTCCGTTCCATGAATCTCACGACACTGGCCAGTGAGCGTCAGAAACATTATTGCTGGGGTCCTCCTTCAACTGCTACTCATTCGCACTGCCGCCGGTATCATGCCCGACGTGAATCGTGTCACCTGGCTCATCCCGTGAGTGAAACTCCACGACTCAGACACGTTGTCGCCTATCCGTATATATGTATCTGCGTATGTCCAAAAGTGTCATAATCTATGGGGGATGCATACTCGTTCCTCACAATGAGAACGCAGAGGTATCTCTTCTATGCATCATGCGAACAATGCCATCATTGCGTCCCAGATAAACAGATTAATCGCTTTAACATGTTCATTCGAGGAACAGCCTATC
>NW_021155266.1:0-455 GCF_002837175.3 Physeter macrocephalus | reverse complement strand
CCTGCCCCGACCGCCGACGGTGCACATCACATCCTCATTCATGCCTGCGGAGTATTCTGGCTCGTTCCAACCGTGTACCGTCTTCAGCGTCACATGCAAGTGCTGGCAGAAGAGAGGGCCGAGATTGCCGCAGCGTCACTGTGGCGTTACAAAGCTCAGCCATGCACATCCCTACACCGCAGAGGTGCCACCAGCATATTTCCGTCACGTTGCCATCCGCAAAACGTCAACCTCAATCCAGTCAGCGATGTACAGAATCTCATCCTAACACCCTGTTCGATACTATTTGGCTGCCGGTAACTCTAATTTGCCTGTCCACAATACGTTAACGAGGAAACCGAGGAGCACGACGCATGTGACTCCGATGATGCAGTAGTGCAGTTCCATCTGCTACCGTAACACCTCAGACTGATTGCCGACACTGCATCCGTTGACACTGCAGACGCCAAGACCAG
>NW_021155265.1:0-2230 GCF_002837175.3 Physeter macrocephalus | reverse complement strand
CGTGACAGCCTTTCTGTCACAGCGTTGCTGGGCATGACCCAGCACCACGTGGTGTTTGCGTGCAGCTTTACACTCACACGGCGATATATGCAGCGGCAGTCCCCTTACGCTTAAAACCAGATTGTTCCTCTCATGCCATAGGCCGCAGTCCACGCACTAGACAACGAGTTGAACGCACAACCGGTGCGCATAAACTACGCTTAACCTCAGCACTAAGTCAATCAGACGAAGACGAACACGCGCCGAAGGCTGCAGGCAGCAAGGCTCACAGTTGAAGAAACTCACACATTCCTTGTGAATGTATACACTGCTCGAGAGTGTTTTTCTGGATGCGCACACGCACGCATGTAAATATCGTGGACTGTAGGCCGTGCAGTAATGGCACCTGGAAATTCGAGGAATCAATTATAACGTTCAGTACCAGGCGCCTTTTGGTTCTCGCTTGTATCTCTGCCGGTCTCGATTACCGTCGCGCTTCAGATGCAGCTCGTTGTCACTGGTCGGGCGCCGACTTCGACGCCTGCTGTAGGCAGGACATGCGTTTTCACACATAGTTGCCTCGTTTTGTCGGAGTCGCTTAGAAGTGCACCCCTGTAGATATATCGAAAGGAAAATGCTTTTTTGGAATGTTACAGTGAGACAGCTGCTCGGTGAGTAAGTGGAAAGTCCTGACGAACCTACTCATCACCGCCGCCTCTCGAACAGAAGAATTTAGTCTGTGGAATGCCGGAATGTGAGTGTAAACCGTCCTCTTCGTCAAGAGGGCAGCACGGACATCACCAGTAGTACCTTGGCTGCCTGTGCTACGCCACATACACTGTTAACTTGTCAGTCCAGTGATCAGTGCTAGATTCTGCCACGGCACATACACCATTAACATGCCAATCCAGCGAGCAGCGCTGGATTCCTTGATGTGTCGCTCCCCTGTGTATCTCGTTTCACCGCGTGGGCGCTCTCAACACCTTTCTGTGCGTATTCACGAAGCTACTGCACACTTTCCGTAATTGCAGGCACACAGAAACGGTTGACAGAGAGATAAAGAGCACGCGCCACCTGTGCGTCTACCTTCCTGTGCGTCTTTGTGGTAATTCAAGTAGATTCCTTAGACACACAGATGCACGCGACGCTGCTAAGTGTACCACCATAACCAAGTTTCTAACGACAGCGCAGGTACAACTGCTTGCACACGCCCCTATGCTTCGTGAAAACCTTGCGTCCCCCGTCCCTGGAGATGATCAAAGAGCAACGAAAAGGGATTCCAATATTGTTGCTGCGGGTACCGCTGGACACGAAGCGACTTCAAGCGCAACTGTGAAGGTGCGGCGGCTTTGCTGTTGTCGAAGAAAGGCGTGAGTGATAAGGATTGTCCTTGCAGCAGTTTCCCTAACAAAGTACTTCCATGTGCGCCGTTTAGCTCACCAACTGCGTGCGCAGCACAGGTACATAATAAGATATTATATCTCCGCAAAACGCTGGCCTCGCTTGTACGCAGCACGGCAGGAGGCCGGCAGACACAGCTTTCACTGTTGGCTCCAGTATAGTAACATGCAAAGCATAATGTACAGTCAATTTACTGAAGACAGCATATTCGCAGGGTTAGGGCTGCGGCTCGAGCGCCCGCAGAAGCTGTTCCGTTCTTCTTCTGTCGTCATAGTAGGCACAGCGCGCTGCCGTACGACGCGGGTGGTCTGATTCGCAGGAAGTGGAGTGCGCACTGCTTCGGTGGCTGTTTGGTTTCCCGAAGGTACTCAAGGTGTCTCACATTCAGCTGATTAATTGCACTCTCTTTTTCAGTTGCAACAATTCAATGCTACCTCCACGCAAGGGCAGCCAGACACAACAGGGCTGTTGCTTGAGCGGTCGGTCTGGCGTGCTGCGTTTGCGGGCCGTGAGTGTCCTAGACCGGGGAGCTTCACCTAACGCCGAGCGAGAGCGCGCGGTGCCTCTTTGCTGCTGCGGGTAATGCTGCAGCAGCAGTAGCAGCTCCCCCAACCGTGCCAAACTCAACAGAACGACCGCTTCGCGCTCTTACCCCCAAGCCATTTTTCATCGTCGGTGACGGTCGTACAGCAGGATTTGCCCACGTCAGGCTTCACGACGGCTCCACTGAGCTTCATATCTGTGCCTCAGTCGACTCGTTCCTATGTTCGCGTTTTGACTGAGCTTTTGGAAGCTCCGAATGTACTTCATTCCTCAGTGGCGAATGCGCCGCAACAGCACTGCTCATCCT
>NW_021155264.1:1079-2230 GCF_002837175.3 Physeter macrocephalus | reverse complement strand
GCACGTGTACACCTATTTTGGTACAGGCATGGAACCGACAGAAACAGCTCGCACACAAGTGTGCAGGACGGCAAATGCGTGTGGGGCCGACGAATTTGTATTATGCAGCAAAGAATCATGGCTGCCATGTATTCCTCGCTTTTGCCTGCCAAACGTAGCAGGAACATATATATATATATCTAAACAGGCAGGCAGACGTAAATATACCACTGCGCTTTGGTACACTTCTTTCACCACTTAACATACGCATGTCTGGCAGCTACCATGAGTAACCAGATGGCGAATCACACGCGCTTACCCACGCACAGGGAATCGAGAGTAGACAGCTGCTTCTTTGACTTCCATACGAAGAGTGCCGCCGACTTCTGCACAGTGACTGCTGCACAGCAGACGCCAGTATATTTATTTAACGCCCTGCGCGGCCCCCCGTCACCCGTCTACCCTGCTGCCGAAAAGCCGAAGTGCCTCCTGCCGCAGCTGCTGCTGCTGCTGAGGAGCACTGACAGAGAATAGGTGCTACCGTGTCTGCCACGCCTCTCCCCTGCTAATCAGCAACAGCAGAACCACGGTCAGCTGAGCACTGACAACAACACACTTCTGGAGAAGTTTCCACTCTTCCTGGATGGTGGAGAGACAGCTGATCAACCGCCGCAGCAGCACCACAGGAAGCAGTGGAGCCCTCCCCCTGTGTGGCGTCGGCCGTCTCGCACGCTTCTGAACAAACGACAGGTTGCTTGTTCTGCTGTTCTGTAAATCCCCGACGCTTCGACTTGCCGTTGAAGGCGCACGCCACCTGCAATAGCATTCTTGATGGAAACGACGGAGCTTCTTCAACCTCGTCCCTGCAGCCGCCGCGCGTGTACACACATATACATACACAACAAACGCGTGTGGGCATCCGCATAGTACACACGCGCGAGAACACAAAGAGGCACGCGTAGCGTAGAGATACGCGTTCTACAAGACGCCTGCGTGCCAACAAACTCCTACACGTGAATAAATAAACACAAGTAAACAAACGTACGTCCTCCCAACGTAAATGGGTACAAAGTGGTGTAGACCCACTCGCACACGTGTACACGTTGGCAGACACACACACGAACGGCAACAAACGGATGGATAAGAATGCCACCATATGTTTGCTTTATGCT
>NW_021155264.1:0-503 GCF_002837175.3 Physeter macrocephalus | reverse complement strand
CTCGGGCATAGAGATTTTGCTGCAGCCGTTGCTGCAACATCACCACCCCTTGCACACACATGCAGCTAACATCCACGATATTGGACTAAAAAAAATAGTTCTCCGCCCTCCAAGACGACGGCAAAAAGAAGCTGCTAACAAGGACTGCTGCAGCTCGTTCGGACAGTTCTCATTGGCATTGCTGACTGCTTCGCCCACGACCTTGTCATCCATCCAAAGGCGGAGGACAGTCACCCCGCATTCTCAGTAGGACAGCACAGCGATTCGTTGACGATGCCTGCTTGAAATCGTGTAACACGTGTATACTGCCATACCGGCTCTAACTCGTCTACACTGACGCTATGCAGCGATCCTCCATTACGCAGTGTAGGAACGATCTAACAATCACAGTGTGAAAATGTGGATTGCCCATACCAGCACCAGTACTACGGAGACGGTACCTCTGCTCAGCAACTGTCAGCGAACCGGTGCAGCAGCATGAGCACAGCAGCAGCAAACGCAGA
>NW_021155263.1:2077-2230 GCF_002837175.3 Physeter macrocephalus | reverse complement strand
GGGGGTCCAGTTCATGCTGACAGGAGCCTGGTCTCCTCAGGACCTGCCAGGAGGTGATGTCGCTGAGGGAGAAGGTGAGGAAAAGTGGGGAGAAGGTTCCTGTGCGTGGCTGACCGCTGCGGGTGTCTGTCTTCAGAGGACCCAGGAGAGGAA
>NW_021155263.1:0-264 GCF_002837175.3 Physeter macrocephalus | reverse complement strand
GGGGGCTACTCTTCATTGCCGTGTGCAGGCTTCTCATTGCGGTGGCTTCTCTTGTTGTGGAGCACGGGCTCTAGGCGCACGGGCTTCAGTAGTTGAGGCATGAGAGTTCAGTAGCTGTGGCTCGTGGGCTTAGTTGCTCTGCGGCATGCGGGATCTTGCAGGACCAGTGTTTGAACCCGTGTCCCCTGCATTGGCAGGCGGATTCTTAACCACTCTGCCATGAGGGAAGCCCCATTTAAACCATTTTTAATTATACAGTTCTAC
>NW_021155262.1:0-2230 GCF_002837175.3 Physeter macrocephalus | reverse complement strand
TTTCGCGTTTGGGCCAGTGTTACCGCAGTTGGAGGCCGGACATTACGAAAAAACGTCTAACCCGGGCTCTCAAGGCCGTCCAATTCTGGATAATGTGCGTAACGTCATTCCCATGAATTCACGCCTTTTCGTCCGCATGACACTTTTATCGAGACGGGTCAGCCTTTCTTACTGCATGACCTGAAATTTCCTCGTAGGGAGAGCAGCAAGTCTGTCTCTCGAACAAGGTAGTAACACTGAAAAAGAATACATGAAAATATAGACCGCGTTGGGCGTGAACTCGCCGCTGTTGGGTCACCCTCCAGGCTCACGCTTCCGCCTAGCTCACAAAAGCCGCAGGAGACCTGATCACTTATCATTCGATCATTTCCTATCAATGGAAGCCTACAAGTTGATGACTGTTGTGACACCATCGATGAGTGGATAGTGAGGGAATGTGGGTATTCTTCTGCACAGCATACGCGGTCGACTCCGTGACTCTGCACGTTCACACCCGACACAATGTGGGAGCTAGAAATGCCATTTCATTTTGCCCCGTACGCTCCCGGAAATCTCCGCCTGCCCTCATTTTTCGAGTCTTATTGTGTGATATCTTATCCACAAAAACAGGCGCTGTTTGCTAGACAGTTTGCTTGACAGCCCCGGCATATGTGGGAGACACGATATGCGATGGGCCACTGTAGGCGGTGTACACACAGGTGGTGCTGAAAGTTTTCATTTTCATGCATGGATTGAGGAGTTCTACCCCTGGCCACGGATGCGCATTAGTGGCGAGAAAAAGTGACCTCGAATTTGGACGCTGTTTAGGAGTTCTGCTGCGTGTACCTCCCATACATCTTTCGAAACCTCTTTTCACCATACTTCACATGAAATCATCCCATGTTGAAGTACACCTGAGCGAAGTTAGGCGTTGCCTGTTCCGGAACCGTCTCCACCCGACGGCTGTTGCGAGCGACATGTTTTCTCCCTACTAAATTCTAGGCAATGACTCCCCGTCAAATCTGCTCTGCAATATTTCTCTCTTGCACGCGATATGGAGAGACGTCCACTCCTCCTCCCGTGTTCAAGCCTATTTCTTGGCTCAGTAAGACAACTTCGGTACTTTGCTCAAGGGTCTACAGTGGCCAATTGTCTACCAGATGACACGTGCATAGCAGAGTAATTGCGGCGCGCACTGGGCAGCACGTAACGTTCTGTTATGGATCCTGCAGATGTAGAGATTCAGCGGATGGCCGCGGCCTCGATCACTCAAGCAGTACCTTTTCAGTGAGACCATCCGGCTTTTCTCTATATATTGTACCTTAGGGGCAACGGGGGGCATCTGAAAAGTCGCGTGGGCGCAGCCGACGAGCCTATGCTACATATTGTATGCCCCATTCGAGCACCGCCTTTGTGAGCTATACACATTTCCTGGTGCCCTATACTATGAAATGCGGCCCTGACGCGCTGTTGCTGACCATTTTCTCAAGAAGGCACACAAAAAAAGATTACGAAGACGACTGGCGTAGAAGCTTGTGGAAACCACAGTGCGATATGCACGTGAGTGTTTCTTTTACTATATACATGTTTAAAGGCTCACCTCGATTTTATTGAATTGACGCTTTTGGCATATGCACACTCTAATTATAGTACTTCGAAATGTTGCACCCTTGGGTACAGTTCGCATGTAGGTTGCCGACTCCCCCGTGGGACATGTGAAAATTCTGCACGTTTGAGGCAGAGGCTTAGATCTGAATGTCCTGTGAACCTTCCCTTCACCGGACAGTCTTGTTTGTACGCTTTATTTGAGTTAATGTCGGCTGTGCTGTCTCCTACAGTGGCGATGAACGTAAGTAAGCGCACTCGTGCGGTTGCCATATGAAAGTCTACATCTCAGTGAAAATCTATGTGAGGCTCTGATCCCCGCTGACAAATCGCCCTGGGTAGAGCTATTCAGGATCTGCACCCGTACGGACCCGGGCAAAAGTATGTTGAATAGGTACTGGGGAAGAGGCCTTTTACTGAACATACGTTCGACTTTGGTAAGTGAAATCATAGCCTTGTGTCCGGCACGATCCGAACGACGCCCACCAAGGCTTGCCTTTGAAGCTGTCGAACAAAGCTCATGCTAAGTCTGCTGATTTGTCCAGATTCATGGCCGTTCTGTATGTTTTAATCGAACTGGCAGCCTGTCGTGCAGTGACTTCGATTCTTTCAGAGGATGCAGTCCTGCGCACAGCGATGGAAATAC
>NW_021155261.1:0-2231 GCF_002837175.3 Physeter macrocephalus | reverse complement strand
ACCCGCGGCTGAACCACTTCTGACGTGCAGGCCGGCCCCACACGTTCGGCCACGCCCGCACCCCCCTGCACTGTAGAGGCTGCTTCTGTCGCAGCTGTTATGGCTTTGCAAGAGAACAGTGTCTTACAGTGGCTGCTGCAGCCTTTGCTGTCCGTGTCACTGCCGCGATTTGTTGGAGGCTTGTGTGCCGCAGTGTACGCAGTACGAAACTTGCTCCATGTGTTGCTGGAAGCCTACTTTTGCCCTGTTGTTAGACGATGACGCTGATGCCCTTGACGCTGCCCACACACTGCTGCTGAAAGGAGAGAGTAGATGGTGCAGGCCTCTGTATCCCTGTTGCTGAACAGGTCCTGCTGGTGATGCGACTGCGAGTAAACGGCATACTCTATTTAACCGCCGTGTTTGCTTTAGTGCTCCTACTAAAGTAGCAGATGAAGGCGTCTGAATCCCTGTTGCCTGTAAAACGGCACCAGCCGCTCCCTCTGCTCCTTTTTCAATGCCGCTTCTGGTAGCTTCAGCCGCAGCAACAAGGCTCGCCGCTGCTGCCGCCTTGCTGCAAATCACATCCTGCTCTTATTGCTCCAGGTGCGGGAACCTGCATCTGGCGGTGTTGCTTATGCAATATGTGCTGCTGATACAGCAGCAGAAGCACAGGCGAAATGCAGTACAGCACAGACTGAGAGTCGATCACTGCAGTAGACGACAACCGAATGCAGAGAGAATGTAAAGCCGCTGCAGAAAACATCCACGCGTGGTGGAAATACCAAGGTGCACTCAGAAGGAACAAAAAAGGAAAGACAGCACACACTTGTACTGCAGAGTGGGTATCAACTTTACTGGAAGGGTAGCAAGTTAATGAAGAGAAAAATGCGTGCTGATGGTGGATACGAGGAAAAGTCACAGTAAAGTAGAGAGACCACAGCGGTACTGCCGCTTAATTTTGCCAGCGTACATCGTGTCTTCGCTAAGCAACTCGATAGGATGCACGCACGCACAACAGGAGCATGGAACACGAGTTGACGGTAGAGTGGATCGGCCCTCCCCGACATCTGAATAGGCCTGTGACTCTTTTTGACTGACGACTTGATGTGTGGAGCCCAGCTAAATTTTGACATCTGCACGCCGCGTGGGCATGTCTACGATCGCGCGCACATCAGAGTACGTACCTGTCCAGTGGAGGGACAACAAGTTAATAAAGAGACACTAAGGCGATGTTGAGACTGGCTGCAGGAAAAGAGAATACAACAACGAAGCCCACGTCTTTATGGAAGATGCAACGTCACGCGCGCAGCAGTGTCAATGGCTGACACGCTGCAGTCGTACGAAGATACCGATTTGAGGGACACATTTTAGAGAAGTTTCAGGAGTGTGTACTCGTGCGACCACTGAACCTACAAACGGGGTGCTGCGGAAATACCGTCAGTGGCGTTATTTCTCTAATCAGAACTGCGCTGGCATAAATCGGACGCACGTACCAATACATCTACGCGTATACATTGGTATACCTCCCCATATGCTACTACCGCTGTAATATAGTTACCTTTAGATCTCGTCTTCCAATATTGCATACACGTATACGCATAGCTTAGTACACCATAGAGCTTGTTCCTATGCAGATGGTTACCTTTCTTATCTGGTAGCAACCCCCCGTACTGAGCCGATTTCGCTGCACGTACAGCGAAGTTGCTCGTTATCAAGTCTCCTCTGTGTACCAGTGCTAGCAGAACGCGAAAAAATAATATACGTTTATGGCCATTTTTGTGTTTCCCCCAGCTGCATCAATTTACACGCGTGTTCCCGCCCTACGCAATTGCTGTGAAAAACAGAAAGAGATAACAACTGATGCAGCCAATGGTACGATAGCGTTTTGTGCAGACATTTAGGAAACACGAGAATTTGTAACTTGTAGTATAGGCACTCATTATCATGCGACTTACGGAATTAAAGAAAGGGAGGATGTGTGAGTACACAGTGATTACTGCCGGGTAGGGCTGCTCAAGTAATTCAGTAGAGGAAAGGCATGATTCTACAGTTGTGCTTCCGAACTAGTGCCATCTGCATGTATTGAGGTAGGTTAACGTCTGTTTGTACATACCCCCTTCTGGACACAATTGCAGATGAATAGTATTATATATGGCAACATCAGGAGGGAGGCACTAGATGGCTATGTCAAGGAGGACATGCTTTGTTTGCATAGAGGTACACGTGTGTAAGTGAAATAGCAAACGCTT
>NW_021155260.1:0-2231 GCF_002837175.3 Physeter macrocephalus | reverse complement strand
AATAATGTAAAGCGACCATCGCCAAGTTCTGAGAGCTTGATACGACGAGGTTGGAAGCCGACCACTTGCATGCCCACTCTATCACATATTTGGGGACAAATTTACTACGTACTCTCTCACAGGTAAACTTGTGTCAGTGTACATCACTTCAAGCCTCACTGCAACGCGAACACAAACACTCGATGAAAGCGAACGCCGCTGTATCGTTGGAGTAGACCAGCATAGCAAAGTGACGTACTTCATTGCACCGACGCACAGACTGCTTATTAGATATACATATGCATGTATCTACATATGTATGCGATCCAGCTACACGTTCTGGAGCCCAGGTGTTTCATCAAGTGACCTGGGACAGTGCAGAAGTCCACTTGTGTACTTGGAAGGTCTAATAACCAAAAAACCGTCCATATGAAGGTTTACCGAAGAAAAAAGCGTGCGCGTACATCCTCCGCATATATGTGTAGAGGACATGCAAATTGGACACAAACCCACATATTAAGGCATGCGCACACGACTAAACACACACATGCTCAAGCTACACTGTACACAATGGTATGGACCGGTGGGTGAGTGCGCTTTGGACCAGTCGTAGGCAGGTCGGAGCGTGTGCCGTTCATCTAGAGATTGGGTCAAGCCTTCTGCTTTACTACGGAGGGGTACAAAATAGTCGCCGCGTCAAAACAATCCACCAGGTCTTCTTTCTTGCTCCCTTGGCTACGAGGGGCGCTGGCATTTCTTTCGTCCCACGTGCTAGTTGAAACACTCTGCGCCTCTGGAAATGCTGTACTCGCACGGGCTGGCAGTCGGCGAATATTTAGCACGCTGTTCTACAGTGCTTATGCGCCCTCGAACCCAGTACAGACATAACTGAAATCGAACAGTGGCTCACTTCACAGTATCATTAGATCATGGGTATACACCAAGTACATACATGAACACATATCTGCGTGTAAGAACATATGGACACATTCATGTGGATCCACGCATGTACAGGTATATATGTGTGTGTACGTATGTCCGGGTTCCTTGGTGAATGCGCCGCTACGCGAACACGACCGCACCGTTCATCCGTGCATTGCACGTAGTGGCGGTCAGTTTACAATGGAGCGTAGCTGCTAATAATAAGGCCAGCAGAGTTGCTTCTCGAGGAGGCAGTGCGGGAGGAGATGCTCTGTTAGAACTGAGTGGTGGCCAGTCGTGCATTGCCCGTGGTGGCGGTCAGTTTACAATGGAGCGTAGCTGCTAATAATAAGGCCAGCAGAGTTGCTTCTCGAGGAGGCAGTGCGGGAGGAGATGCTCTGTTAGAACTGAGTGGTGGCCAGTGTACGACGCATCGTAGCAGGCTGGTAATTATGCCAACAGAGATGTTTCTCGACTT
This sequence comes from Physeter macrocephalus, assembly GCF_002837175.3. Lineage (NCBI taxonomy): Eukaryota > Metazoa > Chordata > Mammalia > Artiodactyla > Physeteridae > Physeter > Physeter macrocephalus. Next base: position 853 of record NW_021155260.1, on the reverse strand, counting down.
GGCAGAGCGAGACGAGACGCCCTGTTTGCATGTAAGAGCCTAAGCGTACATTCTGTGGCCACTACTTACGTCGTGTTCCAAGTGGAGGTATCTGCGCACTATGCTGCGTCGTGCATGTGTACGTGCACCCCCATCCATGTGTAAGACACAAGATAACTATTCTGCCCCCTTGCAGGCTGCCAGCATTTGCAAAAATGTGCAATTATACTAGCGTAACTTATTTTATATTCTCGCACGGGTGTCGAGGACGACGGGCATGCGCTACACAGACTGTGTGATACGAAGCGATTGGCTTCTCATATGTCCATGTTGCTGGTGAAAAAGTCCGTCTGTGCAGTGACAGCGCGTTAAACCAACTACAATGACAACTACACATTCTTCATTTCCTTGTGTGCGTAGAGTTGAGCTTTTGAACACCCATGTACCGGGAGCCGCAGACGGGGACTCTTGACGACCGAGTGTATTCCGTACGACGTATTATGCATCTAGCAAAAGTTGAGATCGCAGCAAAAGAATACTGCCCTGTGATGGGTACTGTGTCGAGGGTCGTGAAAGAAGATTGCTGTCGTCAGCAAAGTGGTGCTGCAATCCCTCGTGCTTCGGACGTTTCTGTCCCCGCGCTCCTCGCGTCTTCGCGTTGCGGTTGCTGTTGTCAGTGTTGCTGTTATTGCAGTTACTACCACCTCTGCACGAATCATTACTCTACTTACGGTACAAAGCCGATCCGGCTCCCCCCTCCTTCTTTATAGCAGAAGCAGCATGAGCATCGGCAATGACTCGTCCTCGTGCGCAGCGCCGCCCGCATCAGCAGAACTGCAGCACGACAGGGGCAGCGTCAACTGCAGCAGCAGCA
>NW_021155259.1:2032-2231 GCF_002837175.3 Physeter macrocephalus | reverse complement strand
TGATTGTTATCTACCTGAGGAGTTCACACACTGTGGCTGTTAAAGCTGTGATACGGGGGGTATATAAACACCCTTATGCTTCATATATAATCTACGTATACACTAGGAAGATATTTACTCGACCTTCGTTCCCGCCCATTCAGACCTTGCTGCTGTCCGTGGGGTCACCATTAGTATCAGTTCTACTGCTGCAGGTATC
>NW_021155259.1:0-196 GCF_002837175.3 Physeter macrocephalus | reverse complement strand
TGCATATATAAGTGTACCTATGTCTACCTCTTCCGCTCTCCATGTTCATATATCCAATATACAGGCGGGATGCGTGTACCTATCATGAAGTGCATCCCCTAGGGGAAGTTCAGATCCCATCCCATGGAAAGAAGTCCAATAACCTCACAGTATTGCGAAGCCTTTCGCAAGTGTCTTTAGCTCACGCCTTTCTAGA
>NW_021155258.1:0-905 GCF_002837175.3 Physeter macrocephalus | reverse complement strand
AGAAGAGGATGATGTGGGGAGGCAGTAGTAAATAGTTTTTCTCATTGGTAATGAAGAAGCCATATGGCAGCTCATAGCGGCAGCACATCATATCATCATCTACTTGACACGCGGGTGCTGCAGCCCAGCAGCAGCTCGGACGCGCAGCCGGGCACGAGAAGCAGAAGCAGCAGCTGCTGCAGCTGCAGCAGCAGCAGTCACGACCGCGGCGCGCTGCTCTCTCTTCTCTCTGCCTCGTGAAGAAGAACAACAGGCAGCAGCAGCAGCAGCAGGAGGCCTAGCTGCACCCCGCAGGGACAGCGCAACAGTAGGCTGACGACAGCTTGGCTTTCGCAGGAGGAGGAGCAGCAGCAGCAGCAAAGAAGAGGAGAGAGCAGGAGGTCGGCCTCTGTTCGTGGGTGGTGGGTAGTAGAGAAGAGAGAGGACAGGCAGCAGTGTTTCACCAAGACAACAAAAAACAAAGGGCCATCACAACAGCAGCAGCAACACAGCTGCTGCAGGCAGCAGCAGTGCGCGCCCAGGCGACTACAGCAGCAGCAGCAGGGAGCAGCAGCAGCAAGTAGTCGTAGAAGTAGTAGTAGTAGCACTGGTGGGTCGGTCCACTATACTATTATTAGTAACTATAGAGAGACAGCCCAACAGCAAGCAGTCGTCGCCTGAGCTACAGCAGCTGTTTATACTGTACAGAGCTTTGTTGAGGAACTGCATGTCTTTTTTAGTCACGTACATGTCCATGTATATTTAGTATATGCCAAATAATAGGCAGCAACGCGGCGTGTGATTATATATATGCTAATATAATAACCATAGAGACACACACGTCTTGTGAGTTGGTAGGACGGCCCAGTTGATTGGGTGTCAGTGTGGCGGCCCACTGCGCTGTGCAGCTGCAGCTGCTGCCTCGC
>NW_021155257.1:1689-2231 GCF_002837175.3 Physeter macrocephalus | reverse complement strand
GCATAGACAGGCTACGTTTATGCGAGTACATCTGTAGCTTGTTCGTTAGGGCAAGCAGCGTGAAACTGGTTAGCGCCTGCTCCCAACAGTGAAGCGCTATTGAATGCGTTGTAATATTTGACGCTTTAGTGATTTGTCGCACGGGGTCGGCGAGAGGATAATACGTGTGCCATGTGCTTGCTTAAATGCCGTGGACGCGTGCTCAGGCGCTTCCCAATCCAAAGGCGTGCGCACGTTGACCACGTTGGCAGTGCACATCGCTTGCAATGGCCTACGTAACCCATGTACATATATATGTATGTGTGTAGATTTGCATGTGTATTTTAAGGTAAACGTGCATAGAGGTTCGTGGGTTCGAAAAGAAGCGCACTCGAATACGTGGGCGGCGTCCCGCACTCGAAAGATGCAAAATGCACGCGACTGCGTGACGATACGCAAACGCCAAGCATTGTGGAAGTGAAGCGTTCTCTCGCATCACGTGCGTAGCATGGTGGAGTACGATATTCGCTGCAGTAACCTCTTAGTTTCATAGCGCCCAGGTG
>NW_021155257.1:0-205 GCF_002837175.3 Physeter macrocephalus | reverse complement strand
ATACAGTGCAAGGGATCTGCCAGTACGCGCATCTGAAATCACCAAACGCAGGGGAGCAGACATTGGTGGTCTCTCCCTTGTCTTCAGTTCTCTCCAAAAGGTGCACTCATATTGTGAGGAACTAATGTTTCGCGGGGCGGGGCCCTTCGTGACTGAAAAACGCGCTTTGCTGCCACCGCGCAGAAACCGATACGTAAACCTTGTA
>NW_021155255.1:1965-2231 GCF_002837175.3 Physeter macrocephalus | reverse complement strand
CGCATGACTACGCATCCGGGTCTGCACATGCCTCTGCTATGAGCTACATTATTTCGTTAGCGCAAGTTCAGAGGCAGGAAGAAGGATACGGGTTCTCACCGTTCTAGATCCAGCCACTCTGCTCTGGACACACTGCACGCGTCCTCCGTGCCGCCCAGGACCCAGCCAGCCTTGAGCTGCTTGCTGGGGACGGACGCAAGTTTGTTGGAGGAGAATTTCGTGTTTCTCAGCAGGAACGGGCGCGGCGGATTGGGAAATACAAACGA
>NW_021155255.1:0-568 GCF_002837175.3 Physeter macrocephalus | reverse complement strand
GGCGGCGTCCCGATGCTTCATGGAGGAATCGATTTGTCCAGTCACATGTAGCATATGTAGCACTCCAAAAAAGGAGGCTAGCGAAACAAGCTCACGAGAGCAGCCAACTACAAGAAAAAGTCATCTGCGACGCCTTACAGGTAGAAATTTGACACAGGAATGCCCTACAGGAGATGGAAACGGAAGCACAAGCATTACAGCCGACACGTAGAAGGTGCAGCACTTCACAGAGAACGCAATTCAGAATAAGTGCTGCGGTACGCTTACACACGTGTGTGTGTCCGGTAGGCGGATGTATACCAGTCTCTATGTACACACACAGAAACGTACAAGCCACCAGGCGCGAGTGCACATGCACAGTATCTGAAATAATGTGCAAAGATGCATACGGTCAGGGACACGCCCTGCAGTGTGCGCAACAAACACGCAACAGTCACGTGGCAGAGGAGCCTCTCTAGTGAGCTGGCATATACATATGCACATGTGTGTGTGGACGAGCTGAGCTCGTGGGTGTACATTACAGAGCTTCTACCCCAACGTGTGTATGCATACAGTATGCATGCACAGA
>NW_021155254.1:632-2231 GCF_002837175.3 Physeter macrocephalus | reverse complement strand
TACTGTTTCACTACAAATTTGGACCCGGGTAAATGTATTACGAACTCTTCCCTCTGGGTATCTCGGTCTTCACAAAGAGGGTAACATACTACGCATACACGATACGCAGAGATATTCTATGGATGGTGATGTATATGCAGTTTCGTGATAAGTTATTCCTTTCTACGGACGTTCTCTCCAGCTACCAGGAGGAAGACGACAGCGTTTTTTCGTCGACGAAGACAACCCCGCCGTGTGCTGCTGATAACGTGAAGCACTGTACCAGTCACGTGCTCTACATGTGATTAGTCAGGTACTTGTGTGTCTGTGTGGGTGTGCGTGTATATGCATGTGCACATCTATCTGGAAGCACGCCGGCGAAAACACCTTCTCTGTGCGATGGCTGATATAGGTGGGTCACGAGAAACCCACCGCAATGTATTCGTCCATCTGTCTCTCCTCGTACTGTAGGACGAAGAGCGCCTCCTTCAGAACTGCAGCAGACGACGGCAGCAAACCACAAATATGACTGCATTCGAGAGAGACGCTATTTCGCAGGTGCACACGAGACGAGGGCGAGGTACATCTGTAACCCCGCGAAACGATGAGGAAGTGCTCGTGGGAAGGTGTTGCAAAGGCATGCAAAAGCAGATACACAAACGAATCGGTTGAGGTTTCCTGTTCACCGGAGGTGGCGCCCAGTTCATCGGTCGCCGGAGTACCTTGATGGGGCACTCGACCTCTGCACACGCGTGCACGTGCATACAGAGGAAAGTCTGTACATTTGCGAGCCACCAGGCCGGATGCACGGATTCCATCTGCGGGCGAGTCTGAAGTTTTTAAAAATAGACACCACACACGGCTTTCTTGACTTTCACCGAATACGTGTGAGCAGACCCGAGTCTTCCGCAAGCGTCCCCTCCTACAGGCAGCATGGGTCAATTTGCAAAGAAAAGTCAGCGATCAGGTAGACCTTCTGTTCCCCTGCATTCCTCCTCCTCTCTCCGTATATCGACAAGGGTGTATACACACACCGGTAGTCCCTGTGCATACATCTCTTCGAGTCTGTAGGTGGGAAGACGCAGCGTATGTCTACGGCTCTCTTCACAGGGGTTTGCGTAGCGCAAGTATGTATACACCGGTGTCTAGATGAGAACAAAGACTATGTCTAAACACCCGCACCTACTCACTCAGGTATCCTGCCGCTGCTTCGTGAAAGCCTCTTTAAGGTGTTCGTGCACTAAAATATATATATACATAAGCTACCGCCACGGCGATTAATCGGCAACAGGAAATCCAACTGCGTCACTTCTCTTCAGACACGTATGCGAAAAGTAACGAACGCAGAAATCCATGATTTGAATCTCTTTACATCCGTGTGCAGCACAGTGACGTAAAAGCATAGCAACGTTGTTTGATATATACATATATATATGTATAGGTAGACAACTACGAGTACTGGGTCCCTACACTATACGCTTGTGCACATATATGCGTCTATGCAGAGCAATAGGCAACCTCTTCATACACAACCTCGTCAACCCACTCCCTCGAAATAAGATGCCTTGTAGATTACCTTGCTGTTGTTCAGCAAGCGCCTCAAGCTTCAGAAGGCGGCGC
>NW_021155254.1:0-200 GCF_002837175.3 Physeter macrocephalus | reverse complement strand
CTGCTGTTAGGCTTTCGTTGCTGCTGTGTTATCCCGCCCATTCGTCTTTTCTCTCCTCCACTCCGCTTTCGTTGTTGTTCTGTAGCATGTACACACGCAGATGTCCCTTCCTGGTGTCCTGCTACGTACTCGTCCCGCTGCTGCAGCTGTCGCTTCTTTGGTCTCTATTAATGTCTCGGGGCTTTCAGTTCGCTAGTAGT
>NW_021155253.1:2072-2231 GCF_002837175.3 Physeter macrocephalus | reverse complement strand
ACTTTTATATGTAGTGTGCTCGCGTAGGCATTTCGCAGCCGAGCGCAGGCCCTCGGGCAAGGCGCGCACCGCCACTGATCTCACAGGTTGAAAGTGCGTAGTTTTTGCTGCTGACGTGACGTATCTACGCTGTTGTGTGTAATATCGCCTATCTGCAAT
>NW_021155253.1:0-210 GCF_002837175.3 Physeter macrocephalus | reverse complement strand
GCTTCTCTTGCTGCGACTAATAACACAGTGATCCCGCTGCTGCAATACGTCGCCACCACACTCTTCTCTCCTGCTGCAGTTGCTCTGCTGATTTTTTACTTCTTCCTCTCTGCCGCGCGCGCTTTGTCTCCCACTCCAACACCGCTACCTGCCGCTGCTACTGTTGCTGCTGTTGTTGCTGCGGTTGGCAGCACGGGGCGCCCTGTATAT
>NW_021155252.1:1571-2231 GCF_002837175.3 Physeter macrocephalus | reverse complement strand
TGCAGACCGGCGAAAGGGAAAAACGAAAGATCCATGACCACCGAGGGTGTGCTGGCTGCCTTGCCTCCCCCTAGCAACCTTGGAGCAACGATACCTGTCTTTTCAAATGCTGCTGCCCCCGTTAATGCGACCACTTTGTTGTTCCCGGTAATTCCCCTCGACACGGGCATTCCACGGCCAACACAGTCTATGCTTGATGGTGGGGAAGTCCTTCCGATGCTGCTTAAATCTTTCTCATCACTTGCTGCGCCGTCTCAGTGCGCTCGACAGTACCTGCTGCACTACGTTCTCACACTGGCCTCCTCTCGCTTTCTGCTTCCCTGTGTGCTGCGTTCAATATTCGGTAAAAAAAGTGACCGTTGCCGCGGGTGCGGTCGGCCTTCGTGTGGTGCTGAACAAAGGCGAGTCGTCAAGATACCTGAGATCAGCAGGCGGTACATCATGTCCGCGACTGGCAACCTGGATGCGAACTCTGGTGCCACAGCAGCAGTACATACTACGGACAGTGTGCCTCCTGCGGCCACTGAATTAACAGACCGGACGATAGCGCTCTGGCCGAAGTCGCGCGCTGCATGCAGCCAGAGCTCGTCACAAGGAAGCACTAGCAGCAGCAAGCGTGCAGTTTTCCAGCGATCCGCTTCGAATAGAAGTATCGACAGA
>NW_021155252.1:0-397 GCF_002837175.3 Physeter macrocephalus | reverse complement strand
TTACGTGACAGTATTACTCGGTACAGCTGGTATGAGGCTTATTCGCTTCTCCCCAAGCTTCCGCACGTCCATTCGTGCGGCCCAGCGGTTACGCGTCAGTGCAGCAAAGCGGTACGCTACCGACGGTTCTTCCGGGCGCCTGACGGACATATCGGGCTGCCCTTAGAGAGGGTAAGCGCATCAAGAAGTGACGAAAGAAGTGTAGGTCGCGATCCAGACAAACGACGCCTTAGTGGCAGCAACCCGCTGCTCCGACGCTTCCACCTGGTCGTGCTGCAACCCTCTGTAGCATCAGATGCAGCATCGGAGAGGCCAGCGTGTAAGTGTAAAAGCAGTGTTTTGTCTCTAAATGAAAGCTTCGGTGGTAACTCTACGTCAAAGAGTGCATCTGCGGAAG
>NW_021155251.1:1956-2231 GCF_002837175.3 Physeter macrocephalus | reverse complement strand
AAAGGTTGAGAGGAGAGAGATGCAGAAATATAGGTAGGTGGACAAGAAGGAAGAGGAGTCGACATAGTCACACACACGTGCACGCACAGAGGGAGAGAGGTGTAGACGCATGGGGCTGGATAGACATAGGGGTCGATCCCTCTCCTTCCCCCCCCATCTGCTCATATCTGCCTGTCTGTGTCGTTATGCGTGCGTCTACTTTTTCGTGTCTACTTTTATGTCTGTGCGTCTACACGCATGTGTGGACCGGTAACCGCAGATGTAGGTGGATGGGT
>NW_021155251.1:0-452 GCF_002837175.3 Physeter macrocephalus | reverse complement strand
GAAGCGAAGAACGTAAGAAGAAGAAGATCAGCAGCGGAAACCGAAAGCGACGAAGAACACACAAAAACACGAGGAAGAGTGAAGCGGACACGAAACGAGAAGAAGGAAGAGGGAAAACTCGCGAGCAGATAAACTGAGACGAGAGAAGACAGAAGTGGCTAGCGGGTAGACTTTTTTCGAAGAGGAAGAACGTAGGACCCCCAGCAAGCGAAACGGACGCTCAGAGAGGAAGAGGGCACACCAAAGGGAGAAGGGAGCGCATGGGAAAGAAAGAAAAGAGAATTCAAAAAGAGTAGAAAAAGAGGTGTTTGGGTGTCTCTGGCGTGCTCCAGCAGCGCGCACAGGACCGTATAGAGACTCCGATGAAATGCCCACCTCTACAGAGAAATTTTTCTCTGTCGCTTCGTGCGGCAGACTTGCCCTGGGGCCGTGTAATGCAACGGACGAAAGAC
>NW_021155250.1:1966-2231 GCF_002837175.3 Physeter macrocephalus | reverse complement strand
GGTAAGATGTAGCTTGATGCCCACCGTGTAGGGGTAGCGACATTGAGTTTTCCTCTGGTTGGTTCTACGGTTTCTGCGCCGTGCTTATCAGCCCCGTGGTACACTTATAGAGTGCTACTAACCTTTTGATGCACTGTATATACATCAAAAGTGTTAAGTATGCTGTGCGTGGGGCGTGTGCTTGCGGAACAGTTTACATGTTGCAGCTTTCTAGAGGCCCCTAATGGGGAGCGGAGTCTGCTAGAAATGGCGTCTTGGGCAAAAA
>NW_021155250.1:0-366 GCF_002837175.3 Physeter macrocephalus | reverse complement strand
TGTTTCCCTGGTAGGAGACATGATACTTTTCCTTGGAATTCAATGCCTTTCACGGCCAGGAGGAAGCTGAAATTGATTACTCCATGAGGGAGTGATGCCTATGAATTTCCACTTGTCTATGCATGTGGCTGTTTCCGGTAAGCCGAGAGGAAGCTTCGTCTCTGACAGTGCTTGCATCTATCTTTCGAACACAAAAGTTTTATCTCAGTCGTTGTACAGTAGGATCTTATGCCTTACATGGCACTTTCAATATTCTCGTTTAGATGGGCAGCCTGTCGTCATGAAATCCCTTTGCGTACGTCCTCGGCAGCTGGTTTTAGGATACTGCGTACGCGGAAAGACTGGAAGCAGTCACCGTTCTCTGTA
>NW_021155249.1:1568-2231 GCF_002837175.3 Physeter macrocephalus | reverse complement strand
TCTATGCGTGTACAGGAAGTGCTGTCAGAAGATTGGACAATACTGTTCGAGACTCCTGCAGTACAAAACAACACTTCACCAAACAAGACAGAATCAAGTGGAGGGACCTAGGTACTCACGCATATGTGCGCCAAGGGAAGGCAAGCGATGCGTTTGATGGGTAGGAGATGGTGCCTCGATGTGAATGCACAAATTTACTTCCCTTTGAAAACCTATCGCTGCGAAGATGCCTATTCAAGATCAATGTTGCCGTTACCAAAATTGCGGAGCACAAATCCAGGTGATTCGTCTAAAAACGGTTACTGTCAGGTCGTTCTTTTAAGGGCTTTTGAGTTACAAGTCACTACAGTAAAATACCTTACCCGTACGTGGACAGACAACGTGCGTGAATATATACACATACCTCTCTGTAGGACTACATCTCTGGACAAATGCCCTAGGCACTTGTATTCACAGCAAAGTTTGCTCCGTTTAGGAGGGTCGTCGAGAGATGCACGGGGTGTGCGCACGTCCCCGTGAAGAAGCACGTACGACCGGTCACACCTGTTACGCGTATGTACACACGTACACCAACAGTATATCTGCGTACAGATCTGTTTACCGTTTTCATAAATATACATGGAAGTATGTATATTGTCGTGCCTGAGGGACCGCGTTTTAGCC
>NW_021155249.1:0-294 GCF_002837175.3 Physeter macrocephalus | reverse complement strand
TACATTATGCATAAAAATGTATTTGTGTAGTCATCGTTGCTTCGTTCCCCCGTGCGTGCCGTGTAGAAGTACATGTATGCATATTGCAAATCTAAACAATGCATGTGCAAATAGTTTAGCAGGCAACTGAAGGTCTCTTTGTGTCTGTCAATGCGTGCGGCATCGCTTCCTACTCATTTTTCATACATGCACATTAACAACGAGCCCAGCTAGTGAAACGAATGGATCTGCGGATACACGGTAGAATTTTACACGCTATACGTCTGCGCAGATACGCATGCGCATATATATCTA
>NW_021155248.1:1707-2231 GCF_002837175.3 Physeter macrocephalus | reverse complement strand
CCAGTGGTTAGGACTTGGCGCTTTCACTGCTGGGGGCCTGGGGTTCAATCCATGGTCAGGGAACTAAGATCCTGCAAGCCATGAGGCAGGGCCCCCAGAAAAAAAGAAAAAAAAGAAGTTTTAACAAGGAGAAGCATAAGAGTGAATAAACATAACAGATAACGCCTTATGAAAAGTAGGTGAAGATTATGGAATATTTGAAACTTTTAAAACAAACAGAAATAGCTAAAGATTCAAGAGGATGTGACACACACACACACACAAATGAATTAAAAAAAAGAGCATGTGACAAATGTTGTACATAGGCAAAGAATAAAATAAAATAAAATATACAAATGATGGGAGCCCAAAAATCCAGAAACCCAAGTCCCATCACTGAAAATCTTCATTCAGTGGGATCTGGATTTCCTCTATGTTTAAAAACCTACAGGTGATTCTGATACGATTCATAGACACAGTGTAAAGCTTCTGCTTTACAGGGAATACTACCATATTATTTTGTTATTTTATAGTTATATTAACAG
>NW_021155248.1:0-446 GCF_002837175.3 Physeter macrocephalus | reverse complement strand
GGCTCACGGGCCCAGCCGCTCCGCGGCACGTGGGATCCTCCCAGACCGGGGCGCGAACCCGGTTCCCCTGCATCGGCAGGCGGACGCGCAACCACTGCGCCACCAGGGAAGCCCCCATCGATTCTTATTTAGCACATCTATGACAGGTTACCTTCCTGCTCAGCCATATGGACATTCATGAGGACGTTTCAAGTTAGGTGTCCTCTACTCCAGTACTTTACTCACAGCTCATTCACACATGTAGGCAACAGTGTTTCTTAATTTAATGGACTCTGCAGTGCTGGTTGTGATCAGTCTCATGAAAAGGAAAGGAGGAAAAAGCCTCCAAGTTGACTTGGTGGTCTTGGGATGAAATGGACGCAGAAGACAGCTTGATTGTCAAACTGGAAACTTTTGTTTTCCTTTTCCTCTTCTTTTTATCTTTCCTATCAGGTCTTCTGTCCACT
>NW_021155247.1:1417-2231 GCF_002837175.3 Physeter macrocephalus | reverse complement strand
GAGAAAACACCTCTGTGGCACACCCCCCTTGGGTCGCACTGAGGCGCACATCCCTCCCTCTCTGCTACTGCTGCTGCTGCTACTCGAATAAGACTGTGCGGCCTATGGTAGCCTAAGAGCTATACTGATAGCATCTACAAATACGAAGTCTTTGACGGTTCACCGCTGCTGCTGCGAGAACCCGTAGTTGCACTGACTGCTGCTCTTTTACTGGAGTTCTCCCCTCTCTCTCTTTCACTTTCTCTCTGTTTCTCCCTCGTTCTCTCTATGAGTATGTATAATGGTGCTGCGGCTGCTTACAGTAGCTCGGACACTGACAATCTTCAGCATTTTTGCGTGGAAGTCTGCGCCCGTTTGCTGCTCTGTACCGTCCATCTCCGTCTTCCACAACGCTCACACACACTCTGCCTTCAGAAGGTCTGGCTGCTACTGCTACTGCTGCTGCTGCTAGTGCTGTTGCTGCTAGTGCTGTTGCTGTTACTGCTGTTTCTATTGCTGCTGCTGCTGCTGCCCGTGGCTATCTCTCGACAACTTGTTGCTGCCCCTCTCGGTGGCGCGTGTGAGGAAACGAAGAGCGCGTCGTCTTCGGAAAAAGCGCCTTGTGCGTGGTGGTATCTGCTCTCAAAATATCTTTCAATAACTCTCTCCTCCAGTGTATGTGTTTCTGTATTTACATCTACAAATATAAATGTGTGGAAGTATACGTCACGTGTATGTATGTATATGTATATATATGTACGCACACACGTATATGCGCCTGTACACGTACATGTCGTATATATATATATATATATATATATGTGGAAAGGCGGGC
>NW_021155247.1:0-296 GCF_002837175.3 Physeter macrocephalus | reverse complement strand
GTCTGCGTGTGTATACGTGTGTGTGTGTATGTGTGGGAGCGAGGGGGGGGAGGGTATATCTGTGCAGCAGCCAAGAGTGAGACGCCCAAAGGCGGTGGCCCATACTTCACCACTCTGACTCTCTCTCTGTAATCACATACACATCTGCTGCGCCTCTTATTGTCTGCTTCACCCCACAAGCCTTCTGTCTAGGCGTGGAGTATATCTACATATACATCTCTGCCGGTATACATGTCTGCTGTGCCTCTTATTGTCTGCTTCACCCCACAAGCCTTCTGTCTAGGCGTGGAGTATAT
>NW_021155246.1:1904-2231 GCF_002837175.3 Physeter macrocephalus | reverse complement strand
AAGTGTGCTATTATTCCCTTTTTTAAGAAGTTGTAGACGCACCAGCAGCAGCTGTACCTGCAGCAGCAGTCACAGGAGCAAACAAGCAGCAGTCGACATAGCAGCAGTATTGTTGGTCGGCAGCATCAACTTATACGGCCAGCAGTGGCGCAGAGGTACCAGCCCCACCAGCAGGGAGGACAGCAGCGGAAGAGAGAGCCGGCCGCAGCGACAACGATAGCACAGAAGGGGCTGCAGCCATAGTCAGCAGACCACTTGGTTGTTGATGGTCCTGTCGTGCATACCCCGGTTACTATTCATGATTACTACTATACACGATGGCAAGTC
>NW_021155246.1:0-393 GCF_002837175.3 Physeter macrocephalus | reverse complement strand
TGTATCATTCACCTATCTGCGTACTCAGGCCGACACACAAATAAATACACGTTCTGTGCACGCAGGTACCACCCTGAATGTAAAATCCTCCGCTCTCTCTCTCTCTCTCTCTCTATATATATATAGGCGCCTACAGGAGCACACCACACTAGATGCATGTTTAGAAGTTGTGCAGGTGCATATTCGGTAATACTGCGCCGCACTCACGCTCATTGACCACCCGGTATACATATAGATGTGTAAATGTAGACACGGTATGGAAATACGGAGCACGCTGTCGCTGTATATTCAAGCAGGTATGAATACGCCTAATATACCTCTCGGTGGTTGCTGTTCCCCCTCGTACATGGTCTACACACGTATAAATGCCTTTGATTGCACGTCGTTCCTCGA
>NW_021155245.1:1668-2231 GCF_002837175.3 Physeter macrocephalus | reverse complement strand
TAAGAGGGGCTGGCTTGGAACTCACTTGTAGCAGTGTAGCATGCCACAGATTACGAGTGGTCCAGTTACAATTCCATCACTTACATTGAAACAAATTGTGATTACCGGCCAATGGAAATCAGGTACGGAACCAGCAGGGGATTGATGTAACACAAGAATGAATTTCTCTCAGTGGTCGCGCCGCCCAGTACCCATGCGTCCGTTCAATGAGCTTGAGCCAAGAGACACGTAATACAAACACGCCTGCAGCGGTGACCAGAGGCACCGGAGGTGTAGCTCGCTGATAGTTGCCGTTTCCTATCCGCTTTGGTGCTTTTCGTGCTGGCTGTGCGGGCACGTGCGCGCTGCTTTTGCTACGCACCCGCAATGCCATTACAAAAGAAACCTGCATGGGGTCAGCGGTTCCGGCCTCATTTGCATGTATGCTCATGAGTACGTGTACACGTGACGCTAGGCGCTGCCGAAAGGTGAAAACATATATCCGTATCTGGTACATACCTCTACGTTGAAGTCCTGCAAAGTTGCACCGACGTTCACAAGGATATACTGACCAAAAAATTCCG
>NW_021155245.1:0-516 GCF_002837175.3 Physeter macrocephalus | reverse complement strand
TGGGCAGCAGGCACACCAGTGCGCGCGCGGGGGGATATGTGGCGCCCCAATTTTCAATAGCCTATTACACGTCGTATCAAAACAGCAGTCGAGAGAGAGAGGCGAGGCGTGCTGCAACACGAGCCGTCCACACGAGGACCGGAGCTCCGACGGTGCGGTCTGCGGCGTTCTCTGACGGGCCGCTGTTGCGCCGAGCGGTCTGCGAGGGCGCCGCGGCGATTGCCACCTCTTCTCTCCCCGTTGTTGGTGTTGCTGGTGCGGCTGTGATGTGTTGTTACTGTTACTCTATACTGGTCGTCGTCCTCGTCGTCGACGTCATGATCGTTATCTTATTATACAGCCCTGCGACACTCCTACGGCCCTGCTGCTGTCGTCCTAGAAATTCACATGAATGGATTGAGAAATTTCGAATACAACCCTCGTTTTCAGCTGTTCGCCGGGGGCCGTGACGCCGTCCATGCCAGGCTCGTGTCATTAACCCGAAGCGCCCCTCCGTACGGGAGAGGGGGCACCGAG
>NW_021155244.1:1974-2231 GCF_002837175.3 Physeter macrocephalus | reverse complement strand
TCCTTTACAGAGAATACATACAAGTATGTACACACACACGTATACGTGAACCCAGCGAGAAGCACATTAGCGTGCAGAGGTAAACAGAGACAAAACCAGGTCTCCACGCACACACACACAGATATACGTGTACGCACGTGTTAATATTTGAATGTATGTCTGCAGCCGTCTGTCTATCTATACATCCATTTGCGCTCTTAGCACGGTACTACTACTGCCACTCGCAGTAGCAGTACTAGCTTTACAAACGCCTCTCT
>NW_021155244.1:0-353 GCF_002837175.3 Physeter macrocephalus | reverse complement strand
CGTACACATGTATGCATAATATGTAGATACGCGCGCCTATCTGTGTGTGTGTGTGTGTATCTCTCTAGATAGAAACAAGTACACTGAACACGAAAGCAGGGGGCTTCTGTGAACAGGAGATAGGCGGCCGGACGCGCCGCCGCCGCAGCATTAGGAACACTGCAGGACCTCACACCGTTCACGTTCCATTTGACTAATTACCGTGGTGGGTACCAATACAGTGTCTTCTGTCAACCCTCACAAGTGCTGCAGGTCCTCCAGCGCGTAGTTTGCCTCTCTGTTAAGAAGCGAGGACGCCCGGTCTCCGCCCCTACCATAGGCTTCCCTTCCACTTCACGGTAATATTCTCTCCA
>NW_021155243.1:2021-2231 GCF_002837175.3 Physeter macrocephalus | reverse complement strand
ACACATGACGATATGCATAAATACGTGTACGCGAACACACGTCTACACCAACTGCAGAGATACTCTTTCTACATTACACCTCATGCAGACATCTACTATGCGCACGTCTACAGATATATATGCCTACGTACAGGCACGTGACATTGTCTGACACAGAAGGAACTGTGCAACTCGACCATACGTTCCCTAGGTGCAACTGTGTGTCTGTGT
>NW_021155243.1:0-311 GCF_002837175.3 Physeter macrocephalus | reverse complement strand
GAGCAGTACCACCGCGTAGCCCGGAGGCACCGCTACCACCACCATCAGCAGCAGCAGGATCAACAGCGGGAGCAGCAGCAGCAGCATTGAAGAACTAGGCAGCCACAGGGTGGCAGCAGCCATCGCACAGAAGCACCTGCGGTACACCTATAGCAGCTCCTGCAACACAGGGCTGGTAAAACCTGCAAGTCTCCTGGCAGGGTGGGCGCGACCTTCTGCTTCTCTCTTAGACACAGACATGTACAGGCTCCATTCGTATGGACAGGGACAGCGAAACCTGTGTCCTCGTAGCAGCAGCAGCGGCAGCAGCC
>NW_021155242.1:1487-2232 GCF_002837175.3 Physeter macrocephalus | reverse complement strand
ACATACATAGATTTGAGTAGGACGGACAAACGAGGCGTATACACGTTTCCTCTGACGACTTAGCTTTCTCGGTTCCCTAGTAGAGGACGTGACTGCAACAAACCTTTTAACAGGCGCTTACTTACATCTTGATGTACATGTAAATATATTTGCATTTGTGTGTACACCTAGAGGCATATACACTTACATATGCAGTTCGGGATACATCCGCGTAGTCTTGTATCGAGACGTAACATAATATCTTCTGTAGACTACGCACCAGGTGCGGGAAGAGGAAGGAGCGCGGTAAGCCGGCGCACAGGTACTCGTGTATGTAGTGTGTGCTGCAGCAGCAGGAGTCTTATTCTAGGAGAGGCACGCGCCTACCACTAAGAACTTGTTGAAAAAAGCATTGGCTGGAGGAAAGCGACAGCCCAGACGGGTGTGCGCACGCCTCTGCCAAAAGAGGTTCTGCATGCAATGATGTTTATAGAATCATAGCTGGCGTCTGACACTCCTGTGGTGCACTCCGGAGGCCTGTGACCGGTTGAAATGATGCAGGCCTGTATGCGAGTTTAGTAGCGCATACATTGCTACGCAAAGAGGTGGGGCCACACACACACCGTTGAAAAAGTGTCTGGCATACACCGTTTGAATGTCGTCAACATCGTTGTGCATCCCTGTCAGCTCACCAGCTGCTCTTCCACCTGTACGCTGCAGCAAGTAAGAAGTATCTGCAAGAATAGCGTGTGAGGGAAGCCTCCGG
>NW_021155242.1:0-223 GCF_002837175.3 Physeter macrocephalus | reverse complement strand
CACAGTGTGTGCTGCCGTCCACGCGTAGTGCAGGATACGGGTTCGGAAGCCTTCATTGTTTCCATAGCGGGGCAGGGCTGTACACCAAAGCTGAGGGGAGAAGCTTTCTCAGATGAAGCTTCTTCTTGCCTACTGAGATTCTTTCTTTTTCCCTGCTGCATCCTTTCTGTTTCTTCTTCTGATGCAAGGGCTCCGTCTCATCCACTGCATAGAGAAGACCCCA
>NW_021155241.1:0-2232 GCF_002837175.3 Physeter macrocephalus | reverse complement strand
CCGCGTGGACAGAGCTCTCTTCGAACTGATGGTGACAACTGTGACGCAGGGGGAGAAGGCTGAGGATACCTTTGTCTACTTAAAGCCGAGTTACGAGGGGACATGCCGGGAGACCGACAGTGTGCCGATGGATAGTCGAATAGAACTTGGTTTCTACCAGGAACATAGGGACGGGAGAGCGACACTCAGGTTCTCGTTGAATGCCCCTGCAGAGGAAATGGCGCTTTGTTGGGATATGGGCAGTACGAAACACAACAGGTGTGCTTCTTTTTCGTGGTGCAAGCGGAGGCAAAGCGGCATGTGGGCCGCTGTGTTCCCCGCACGCAAACATTTTAGGGGCACGGCGTCGATCATACTGGCAGTTTTGCAGCAAGTAGCCTTTGGCCAGAGGGGCGATTGCAGATTGGGAAGAGATACGATTTGCTGAACTCGAGAGAGATATACGTACCAACCTACGGCACGAAGTGACGCGCGTTCTGGCCTGCCAAGAATCACATTACTTTGCCTTGCAGGTCGATGCTAGGGAAAATTCCAGGAGCTGTGAATCCGAAAACTCTTGATCCGGAGGTATCTTGGTGTGGTAGCACACCTGATGCTCCCTGCCTCCTTCGTTTCTATCCAAAAAAGATCTCTGACCAGTATCCGAATCTCACAGAAATGCCATCAGAAGATGGCGAGGGTGCGCTCGTGCCGTCAATTTATCAGGATGTGGTAATAATGAGATCTCGGTTACTTCTCAGGAAGGGACCCAGATGTAGCACAAACCTTCCGACGTGGTAGACAGCTTGATACGCCGTATTCAAAGACATCGAATGAACCGATATTTTCAGTGCTGACTTCTGACTGCGAGCAGTGTGTGCTGTGTGCTCCGTCAGTGCACTTCAGAATTTTGCGAAACTTAGGCGCCCGCCTGTATTTATTGCCGAGAAGAGTTCGGCTATAGCTTCCTGCTGGTAGTGTGTATTCTGTCTGTTGTGTTTCTGCAGCTTCCTTTTTTTCAAGCACACTATTCGGTATATCTCGTTGGGAACTCATGTGTAGACAGCTTGCGCATACTGCCTTCTTCCGAAGAATCGCGCACACCAGAAGCCCCTATATGGAAACTGTCTTTGGTGGAGGCTGAGGCTGACAGCGTAACCGCTGCGATCGACGTGATAGATAAAATATGGCTTGCCACACACATACGAGCACACGTGTGCTGGAGAAATGAGGATTCTTGCACCTTTGAGCCGGCTGGGGATCTGAAGCCGTGTGCTGCCGAAGTGGGCGTCCTACTCTGGACAGGTGGGTGTGCACCGCATAGACATAGGTGCATGGATGTTTGTTTTTCTGAGCCTCGTTGAAGAATGCTTCCGAATCCGACTGCGCACAACACGAAGGGCGCATGCCAGGGCCCTGGCGCCTCTACCATTGTCAGTTCGACACTTATCGCCAAGAGATGATCTCACATTTGACGACACCTGCCCGGTGGAACTGGAAGCACAATTTTGCCAAGCATTTTACTTCCTTTGGCTACTGGCGCACTGAATCCGTTACAGCTTACAATGGGCTCCTATAGAGTTTTTCACAGAGTGAATAAAATTCAGCAAACGTGCTGCTGCGCGCGCTTTCAGGCCCGCTTCCAGAGGGGGCAAAGACCCTCTTGATCGCACGATGTACCAGCGACGTTCCCTGTGTGATTGAAATAACGGGTCAAGATATCTCCCCAGAGTATCTCGAGGGAAGGGTGGCAGTCCTGGAGGACTGTGGCGTAAGTGCGACAGTGGTAACTGTGCTGAGAAATATGCACGTGCTAACCCAGGCACGCATCCCCTGTCTGCGTCAGTAGTCCCTCCGTTGAGTGGCGCTTGGGCCAGAACTTAGTTTCCATTACCGCTCATTACGGTAGCGGAACAGCGGCGGTATGAAGGGTAGTCACCTACTCTGCATACACCAATGTGAAACACCTGTTCAACCCTGCAGGGAGAGGCGGGTCCGGGAATTGCAAAGATCAAGTCACTGTGGGGCAGTGGTGGCAGTTCTTTAACAATGGAATCCTCATCAGTGCTACCACAGGAGCGCCACTCGAAACTGCGGGTAGAAGCGCTGACTACGGGTCGACAAGCTCGCCCGTTGACTGCATTTGTCGCAGATGTCCCTGGACACCCCAGACGTGCTTCAAGGACGCACTACCACTCGGATCAGGGGGATTCTGCTGCACACACTCAAAAGGCTAGCAACTTGGAGATAGCT
>NW_021155240.1:1600-2232 GCF_002837175.3 Physeter macrocephalus | reverse complement strand
ACACAGACACAGACACACAGAAAGGCGTGATCACGCCTCCTAATTCTACCGCTCTCCTCATGTGCTGCCCTCTCCTGCGGCAGAGTGCATCTGTTGCGTACAACAACTGTGCAGTGCCGTCTCTGCAGCAAGATAGATAGACCGTGATAGTGGCAGTGCCGTCTCTGCAGCAAGATAAACCGTGGTAGTGTGCAGCCACGTCGACGGCCTGCTCGTAGCGCCCTCAGCAGCGCCGCGTGAAAAGAAGCACAGAGCTCGCTCTCTCTACTACCACCACCAGCACCAGCTGTTGGCGCGGCAGTTCTCACTGAAAAGCAGCGTTAGCGGCAGCGCCGCGGCGCAAGCGATGTTAACAGCCGCGGAAACAGCGAGAGGACGCGGCCGCGAGCCGTAGTAGGAGCAGCAGAAACAACAGTACGAGTGGATGACGCTGGGCTGCAAGGCAGGAGAACGTCGGGGTTCCTCCGCCTTGGGTCGACGGACTTTCCGAAAAAGCGGTGCAGCAGCCGCAGGCGAAGAACGATTGAAAATGACCTTTCAGCACACGCCCTCGCGCTATCGGGAGAGAGGAAGGAGTACACGCGGGTAAAAGAGTCTCCGAAGAATTACACAGGAGAAGCGCAAACGGCACT
>NW_021155240.1:0-618 GCF_002837175.3 Physeter macrocephalus | reverse complement strand
GGATAGGTCTACCTGCGAATTTCTGTCAGCAACTACACATAGGCCGAGAGGTTAATAAAACACTCACTGACACGAAGGGGAACCTCAGGCGTTCAAGCGCGGCGCGCACGTAAGTGTGAGGTAGTTTGAAACAAAACTACCGCGTACACCCCTTTTCTTTGCCCATGTGACAGCCTCGTACACAGGTGCATCCTTGTGCGCACCTACGTCCGTGTGTGTACGAACTGGAGAAGACACTCATGGTTGCGGGCACTTTCGACGAGCAGATACATGCATGTGACGGTGCATTAACGCACACTGGGACCCCTAATTTTCTGGGTTTGCATGCTCCTCTCTGTAGGGGCCACCTAGTAGTGCCCGCTGAAGTAAATCGCTTCTGCGTAGGCAGTAGGAATGATGTGTACGCGCCTCTGAGTTGTTGGTACATTATATGATTCCTTTAAGGTTTAGACTTGCACTAGATTTTTCCTTAGCAACGTGCGATTGCGGATCCAGGACGTGCAGCTAAACCGAACAACTTTTTTCGAACTCCAAAGATAGAGCTGGCAAGCAGCGCCGAAGCACGAAAAGTCAGAGCAGCCCACACTGCCACAGCAGCAGCAGCAGCATCAACGGCAG
>NW_021155239.1:1757-2232 GCF_002837175.3 Physeter macrocephalus | reverse complement strand
CCACACGGACACACACTACTGGCCTTTTGGCTTTCTAAGGAACGGAACTCCAAGTCGAGGTACGCAGACACATGCGACAACTGCAGTTTTCGCCCCCCGTTTCAACTGAGACGTGTAGCAACAGATAGACTCCTTTTTTCGAAAGCAGGTGCCAGCAATTCTTCTCCGGGACGATCTCACACGCCGCTCTGAAGCAGGGAGAAAGGGAGTATCTCTTGCTAAATACAACGTGCATCCAACATCACACGTTACCGTTGACTGGGATTCGAACATGCTGTACTTTATAGAGCAGAGGAGTGCTGCTTCGTCATCATGAGGCTGCAAGCGTGAGAGATGGCATCGCAGAGTACGAGGAGGTAAGCGTTACTATCTACCCGTGCACGGAATGGTCCCTGTGTCACTCTGCCTATGTGTACATGCGGGCACACACAAATAAATATGCTTGAATATGTATGTATGTATATATATATATATA
>NW_021155239.1:0-569 GCF_002837175.3 Physeter macrocephalus | reverse complement strand
CCCGAGCCCCGCTCGTCAACTGCATAAATGTCATGCCACTCCGCGCAAGCAAAAATCCCTTGCTGTGTGAGCCGTCCTGATGAAGGAGGCAACACCTCACGTCGTTCGACAAAAGCAAACACACGAACATATACGGAGAGAGCGACAGTGAGGGAGATCACATATACCTATATGGAAACATAGCTAGATACGTAAATCTCTGGACAAAGTGGTAACCGCAGATCTGCTCACAAAGCGGGCAGCCCTCTGCGCCTGTGGGGCCGCTTAGGGTGATGGCTGCTCCCCCGCAAACAATGCCTTTGTACTTCTGCCACCCTCCCTCCATAGCTACATACATATATAGAGATTTATAAAGAGAGACACATTTGACTACATGTACCACACCACTCACAGCAATATATAGATCTCTATGTGTCGCGACACCCAGACCGACACGTACGCAGATTTATACTCCTTCACCCGTGGCTAGATCTATATACATATACTTACGTATCACGCTTCACGCAGCTATATGCGTACATACTCATACGTACTACGCGACTACATATATAAATATACAAATATCAACA
>NW_021155238.1:1716-2232 GCF_002837175.3 Physeter macrocephalus | reverse complement strand
GGCGTCGCTTATGGGCGTACGAGACAACGAGAAAAACTAGCCCTTCTCCCTCTGCTGCAGCAGCAGCAGCAAGGCACACGGGAAAACCAACATCCGCTGGGGCAAAGTAAGAGAAGAGTACGGGGGAAATTAGTGATATCCGAGAGAAACAGAAGGAACGAGCCGACACGTAGGCGGATAACGGGAAAGGAAGTGCCGAAGTGTGGCATTTTGCGGAGAAAAGGGAGAGTGCGAGCGCTGTCCGGAATCTAGGTAGCACAGACGTTCAGTGCATGCAGCAGCAGTCCAAACGATGTTTATGCAAGACTCTGTTGCAGCAGCAGCAACAGCAGCAGCTGAAGCACAACAAGCAGCCGTACCGCAGGCGGTAGCCACACCAACACCGAAGCATCAGCAACGACACAGCAACAGCAGCAGCAAAAGCGGCAACACAACGGCACCAGCAGCAGCACAAGCAGCAACACCCAGCAATGGCATCAACAGCGTAAGTAGCATGAACAGCAACACCAGCAGTTG
>NW_021155238.1:0-150 GCF_002837175.3 Physeter macrocephalus | reverse complement strand
GTGGATAAGGTGTGAACGTGTGTACGAAAATCTTGCGTTTTAAAGGCAGTCAAGGAGGTTGTCTGGAGAGATGCTCGAGCGCTTTTTTCATTCTGGCAGTACGCAGGTTATTCTGGTGAAGTAGCAACCCTGTCAGCGGTAGAGGAAACA
>NW_021155237.1:0-2232 GCF_002837175.3 Physeter macrocephalus | reverse complement strand
TTTGTGTCTAGAAAACAAAGCAAGCGGCTAGAAAGTGATCTGAGCTTGAAACCAACTTGCGGTCAGGCCCTTCCCAGGATATGGAGCTCAGCTGAGCAGGTACCCAGCAACCCACGGGGCTCTGGTGGTCAGGCCCTTCCCAGGATATGGAGCTCAGCTGAGCAGGTACCCAGCAACCCACGGGGCTCTTGTGGTCAGGCCCTTCCCAGGATATGGAGCTCAGCTGAGCAGGTACCCAGCAACCCACGGGGCTCTTGTGGTCAGGCCCTTCCCAGGATATGGAGCTCAGCTGAGCAGGTACCCAGCAACCCACGGGGCTCTTGTGGTCAGGCCCTTCCCAGGATATGGAGCTCAGCTGAGCAGGTACCCAGCAACCCACGGGGCTCTTGTGGTCAGGCCCTTCCCAGGATATGGAGCTCAGCTGAGCAGGTACCCAGCAACCCACGGGGCTCTTGTGGTCAGGCCCTTCCCAGGATATGGAGCTCAGCTGAGCAGGTACCCAGCAACCCACGGGGCTCTGGTGGTCAGGCCCTTCCCAGGATATGGAGCTCAGCTGAGCAGGTACCCAGCAACCCACGGGGCTCTTGTGGTCAGGCCCTTCCCAGGATATGGAGCTCAGCTGAGCAGGTACCCAGCAACCCACGGGGCTCTTGTGGTCAGGCCCTTCCCAGGATATGGAGCTCAGCTGAGCAGGTACCCAGCAACCCACGGGGCTCTTGTGGTCAGGCCCTTCCCAGGATATGGAGCTCAGCTGAGCAGGTACCCAGCAACCCACGGGGCTCTTGTGGTCAGGCCCTTCCCAGGATATGGAGCTCAGCTGAGCAGGTACCCAGCAACCCACGGGGCTCTTGTGGTCAGGCCCTTCCCAGGATATGGAGCTCAGCTGAGCAGGTACCCAGCAACCCACGGGGCTCTGGTGGTCAGGCCCTTCCCAGGATATGGAGCTCAGCTGAGCAGGTACCCAGCAACCCACGGGGCTCTTGTGGTCAGGCCCTTCCCAGGATATGGAGCTCAGCTGAGCAGGTACCCAGCAACCCACGGGGCTCTTGTGGTCAGGCCCTTCCCAGGATATGGAGCTCAGCTGAGCAGGTACCCAGCAACCCACGGGGCTCTTGTGGTCAGGCCCTTCCCAGGATATGGAGCTCAGCTGAGCAGGTACCCAGCAACCCACGGGGCTCTTGTGGTCAGGCCCTTCCCAGGATATGGAGCTCAGCTGAGCAGGTACCCAGCAACCCACGGGGCTCTTGTGGTCAGGCCCTTCCCAGGATATGGAGCTCAGCTGAGCAGGTACCCAGCAACCCACGGGGCTCTGGTGGTCAGGCCCTTCCCAGGATATGGAGCTCAGCTGAGCAGGTACCCAGCAACCCACGGGGCTCTTGTGGTCAGGCCCTTCCCAGGATATGGAGCTCAGCTGAGCAGGTACCCAGCAACCCACGGGGCTCTTGTGGTCAGGCCCTTCCCAGGATATGGAGCTCAGCTGAGCAGGTACCCAGCAACCCACGGGGCTCTTGTGGTCAGGCCCTTCCCAGGATATGGAGCTCAGCTGAGCAGGTACCCAGCAACCCACGGGGCTCTTGTGGTCAGGCCCTTCCCAGGATATGGAGCTCAGCTGAGCAGGTACCCAGCAACCCACGGGGCTCTTGTGGTCAGGCCCTTCCCAGGATATGGAGCTCAGCTGAGCAGGTACCCAGCAACCCACGGGGCTCTGGTGGTCAGGCCCTTCCCAGGATATGGAGCTCAGCTGAGCAGGTACCCAGCAACCCACGGGGCTCTTGTGGTCAGGCCCTTCCCAGGATATGGAGCTCAGCTGAGCAGGTACCCAGCAACCCACGGGGCTCTTGTGGTCAGGCCCTTCCCAGGATATGGAGCTCAGCTGAGCAGGTACCCAGCAACCCACGGGGCTCTTGTGGTCAGGCCCTTCCCAGGATATGGAGCTCAGCTGAGCAGGTACCCAGCAACCCACGGGGCTCTTGTGGTCAGGCCCTTCCCAGGATATGGAGCTCAGCTGAGCAGGTACCCAGCAACCCACGGGGCTCTTGTGGTCAGGCCCTTCCCAGGATATGGAGCTCAGCTGAGCAGGTACCCAGCAACCCACGGGGCTCTGGTGGTCAGGCCCTTCCCAGGATATGGAGCTCAGCTGAGCAGGTACCCAGCAACCCACGGGGCTCTGGTGGTCAGGCCGCTCCCAGGATATGGAGCTCAGCTGAGCAGGTACCCAGCAGCCCACGGGGC
>NW_021155236.1:1769-2232 GCF_002837175.3 Physeter macrocephalus | reverse complement strand
CATCGTACTCAAGGCGTGCAACAGCGCTTCCTTCAGTGGCAGCAGCGGCTAGAGCAGCAGCAAAAAATGGAAGGCCCATACGAGCAGAAGACCCCTGTTGTGTAACTGCAGCATCAAAGGGTTCAACAGCAGCAGAAGCCGAGTTATCGAGTACTAGAAGCGCAGCAAGTGCTCTCAGCACTGCAGCAGCGGTTTTGTCCGCAGCTCCAAGAGTAGAAGCGTCTGCTGCAGAAGCAGCTGCAGGCGAAGGACCAACAGATGCAGCAGCAGCGGCAGCACGAGTTGCACGAACAAGTGCTGCTCCACCACCAGTCGCCACAGCGTCAACCAAAGCACACGCAGCAGCACCAGCGGGAGACGCACTGCCGGCAACAAAACGTGCAGCAACAACAGCAGAAGATGCTGCTGCAGCGGCGGGAGGAGCAGCAGGAGGGGATCCGACATCAGCAACAGACCCTACAGC
>NW_021155236.1:0-339 GCF_002837175.3 Physeter macrocephalus | reverse complement strand
ACTGCTGGGATGCAGCGGCGGCAATGATTGCAGGGTCATCAGGAGCAGCAACACTGCCGGACTGCAGCAGCAGGGCGCTCAGCAACCTGGGGAGGCAGCAGCAACAGCATCTCAAGCCGATGCAGTCCCCCTCTCAACAGCCGCAGCAGCAGCGAGGAAGCGGTAGAAAAGCAGGCACACAAGCCGAAATAACGTGCACACGTGCACATAGCAGCCGCAGAAGCACCGCAACTTAGGCGTGGCAGGTGCGAGCAGACTGTGCTGCTGATCAGAAGGGATTTATTAGTAGTCGCGCAACAAGCAGCAGCAGCAACGAGCGGCGGCACGCGGCAGCACCAG
>NW_021155232.1:2023-2232 GCF_002837175.3 Physeter macrocephalus | reverse complement strand
GACTATTGTCGCTGCTGATGCTACAAATAGGACCGCTCCTCCTCTTCTTGATGCTGCCGCTCGTGTTGTCACACACGGAAAAGGTTTTTGTCTCATGCTTTTGAACCGCTGAAGACTCGTCTGAAGGTAAACCCAGCAACCTGTCTGCGCGGCCGCGAAGACTTGTGACGGTGTTGTTGCTTCGTCCGCAGTCCGACTGTACTTCAATC
>NW_021155232.1:0-199 GCF_002837175.3 Physeter macrocephalus | reverse complement strand
GCAGCAGCTCCCCGGCTACTGCTTTGTTTCCCAGTACCGAACACAGCCACGTGTGACGAGAACCCGTTCGTTGGCATCAGCCTGCAGCAGCAGTAGCAATAAAGCACACATAAAACGTAGTGAGTGAACAACTGCAAGCGGACTCCACTGAGAATATCTTTCATCCCGGTACGCATCCGCACGGTGCACAGACCGAATT
>NW_021155231.1:1444-2232 GCF_002837175.3 Physeter macrocephalus | reverse complement strand
AACTAAGAGTGTAAGCGATGGAGGGCGTGGACTCTCTGTAGAGGAACGAAAACGCCTTCAATTCGAGATGGATAGCTTTGAATGCACAACATATCCACAAGAAAGATGTTGCCTTCTTTATCCTGGTCACTGGGTTCTGCACGACTCACTCGGGAACGTGTAACGTCTCGGTTGTTGCGGTGTCTGTCAAGAATAATCATGTCGACGTCTACTTTCCGTGGTGAGGAAATGTGGCTGGGTGCGGCACTCCTTCAACGCTGAACATCATGTTGAGCCTCTACCTGCCTTGGATGGAGGGCTTGCCTGTCACCGATTCGTTTTTACCGTCTCTCTGCAAGGAGACAGCGTAAAGACGGTTATGAACTGCCGGAGGTAACACGATGCATGTTTCAGAAGACGACAACGTGTAGCGTATTCACAGCGCACGATTGTTGTTTATCCCGGCGTCGACGACACGTGACTTGTTCACCCGATGGTGAAACGAAATATAGGCAGTGGTATATATATATACACGTGCGTGAACACCTACTAGTATTTCTGTTGGCGCGTCATATCCTAATGTATGGATTCTGGCGTACATCTGTGCCTACGTATTTTAAGTGTCTGCTACGGCACATGTAGATCTTTATGACATGGCCTTTTGTCGCCGTACGTACTGCTGTACGGACCTCCATTTCCAATTCGCGTGATCTGTGTACTATAGGCCTATTGCTACGTAGTGCCTTCTTTTGCACAGTGCTTCCCGAGCTTGTGCCGACCGGCTACGAGGGGAGAGTGGTGGGCTGCGT
>NW_021155231.1:0-1010 GCF_002837175.3 Physeter macrocephalus | reverse complement strand
GGGCATCAGGAGAGCACTCGCCCACAAACAGGAAAATCCTACCAATTCTTTCAGATGAACTTGAACGATTAATGTAACTATTATTGGTGGGAGGTTAGGTGAGTAGGTACCTAAGTAGACAACACAGTTGATGAAGATGAGTGGCCCGGCGAGACCTCAGCTACACCACTGGTGTAATTATAGTCACTGCTGCTATGCCTACGACTGCGCTGCTACTGGAAGGTAGCTGTGGTTACCTCAGTAGTATTACTGTAGTGCTGGATGAATAAAAATCGGACATTTAATCCAGGTATATAGGAAATGTCACACCAGTGGAGCGGAAGGAGGGCAATCAAAAGTCAAGTAGAGTATTTAGTAACGCTGTTGCCACAGAAAGATTACAGGTACTCGGCTTTTCGGTACGAATGTGTAGACGGAAGCTATAATGTATGCTTCTTCCCACGCGGACTGCATGCATCTATACACGGTCAGCCTGGTGGCACGAACTCCTACTCAATATATAGAAAACCTCCGCTGTCCTAACACTGGAAAGCACCGTGCTTCTTCCCACGGGGACTGCAGGCACCTATCACGGTCAGCCGGGTGGCACAAACTCCAAATTAATTTTTAGAATATCTCCGCTGTAGTACAGTGGAGAGCACAGTGGTAAGGAGTGGGGTACATGGTACTGCTTCAAGTATAACTGATGACGGGGCAGAAGCAGGTGCCGCTGCTACACGTGTGCGTGCTGACGCCGGCACTCACAAAGCTGAACAAATACATTAAACACGTGCACGCCAGAAATGAACAGCGACAAAAGTATACACTGAGCCCTGAAGGACGAGCACACAGCCTGCTGAGTGTCGTCGTTGCATGTGTAGTGCGTATCCAACAAGAGAGGAAAGAGACTCTATATCTCTACGAGCAGAGCAGAACGGCTAACAGGTGTCTGGACACATACTTGACGAACAGTCCTCACGGCAGAGGATTGTTTTCTTTACTTGATCTAGAGCTTCCTTTCATATCAGGCA
>NW_021155228.1:0-2232 GCF_002837175.3 Physeter macrocephalus | reverse complement strand
GTCGCCTCACTCCCGATGCAGTCTTTCTCGTTCGTCTAACCACACGTGAGTGGCCGGCACAGACGAATCCACTTGCTTCGTCGGTTTTATTCTGGAACGCCAACTGTCTAACGCATTCTTCCCCGCGGAGGCTGTTTCAGGTGCTGACGAGCGTCTTGGTTCAAGCGTGTGCGTCTCCGGTACCGGATTTTTGGCATTCACACAGTTTCTTTGATCATAGGATTCGGCTCTTGTCGGGTTTGAACCTCTTTCTTCTGTAGCTTTCGCCACATCTGCTATTGCTGCCTGCCCAGGGTTTTGTGCAACTGTTGCCACGACTGGGACCGCTGCTTCCGTTCTGCCCTTCTTGTGGTCGAGGTGACTTGCCAAAGTCCGTGCTCTTTCGACATCTTCCTCTATCACTACAGCACTTGATGCGCAATCGTCCGGTACTACCGCTACGTCGTAGCGACTTTGCTGACCTACTTCCGTCGACAGATAGTTTACGTTGCTGTCGGCCCTGCCAGCGACTACCTGCTGCTGGGTAGAGAGGTGTGGCGCAGCGTCGATAACATAGAAGGCTTCCTTCGTTGACGTGTTTTCCAGTTGCTGCTTCTGCAGTCGTTGCTGTGTCTGTGGTGGTTGCAATCCTGTGCCTGCTTCGCAGCAGACGGGGCCGCTTGTCGTGCAACTCTGGTTGCCAAATATGTCAACAGGTGTGTGACCAGTACCATTTGTACATTTCGCCACTTCTGGAGTTGCTGCCTGTCCAGTGTTTTGTGCAACTGTTGCCACGACTGGGACCGCTGCTTCCGTTCTGCCCTTCTTGTGGTCAAGGTGACTTGCCAAAGTCCGTGCTCTTTCGACATCTTCCTCTATCACTACAGCACTTGATGCGCAATCGTCCGGTACTACCGCTACGTCGTAGCGACTTTGCTGACCTACTTCCGTCGACAGATAGTTTACGTTGCTGTCGGCCCTGCCAGCGACTACCTGCTGCTGGGTAGAGAGGTGTGGCGCAGCGTCGATAACATAGACGGCTTCCTTCGTTGACGTGTTTTCCAGTTGCTGCTTCTGCAGTCGTTGCTGTGTCTGTGGTGGTTGCAATCCTGTGCCTGCTTCGCAGCAGACGGGGCCGCTTGTCGTGCAACTCTGGTTGCCAAATATGTCAACAGGTGTGTGACCAGTACCATTTGTACATTTCGCCACTTCTGGAGTTGCTGCCTGTCCAGTGTTTTGTGCAACTGTTGCCACGACTGGGACCGCTGCTTCCGTTCTGCCCTTCTTGTGGTCAAGGTGACTTGCCAAAGTCCGTGCTCTTTCGACATCTTCCTCTATCACTACAGCACTTGATGCGCAATCGTCCGGTACTACCGCTACGTCGTAGCGACTTTGCTGACCTACTTCCGTCGACAGATAGTTTACGTTGCTGTCGGCCCTGCCAGCGACTACCTGCTGCTGGGTAGAGAGGTGTGGCGCAGCGTCGATAACATAGACGGCTTCCTTCGTTGACGTGTTTTCCAGTTGCTGCTTCTGCAGTCGTTGCTGTGTCTGTGGTGGTTGCAATCCTGTGCCTGCTTCGCAGCAGACGGGGCCGCTTGTCGTGCAACTCTGGTT
Source organism: Physeter macrocephalus (assembly GCF_002837175.3). Lineage (NCBI taxonomy): Eukaryota > Metazoa > Chordata > Mammalia > Artiodactyla > Physeteridae > Physeter > Physeter macrocephalus. Next base: position 636 of record NW_021155228.1, on the reverse strand, counting down.
GCCAAATATGTCAACAGGTGTGTGACCAGTACCATTTGTACATTTCGCCACTTCTGGAGTTGCTGCCTGTCCAGTGTTTTGTGCAACTGTTGCCACGACTGGGACCGCTGCTTCCGTTCTGCCCTTCTTGTGGTCAAGGTGACTTGCCAAAGTCCGTGCTCTTTCGACATCTTCCTCTATCACTACAGCACTTGATGCGCAATCGTCCGGTACTACCGCTACGTCGTAGCGACTTTGCTGACCTACTTCCGTCGACAGATAGTTTACGTTGCTGTCGGCCCTGCCAGCGACTACCTGCTGCTGGGTAGAGAGGTGTGGCGCAGCGTCGATAACATAGACGGCTTCCTTCGTTGACGTGTTTTCCAGTTGCTGCTTCTGCAGTCGTTGCTGTGTCTGTGGTGGTTGCAATCCTGTGCCTGCTTCGCAGCAGCTGATGATTTAATAGGTTTGTAAGTGGCTGGCCCGGTTGCTACGTGAGAGCAGTGACCCTCTGTCTACGCTCCAGCAGCGTGGTGGGAAGTCGGCAGAATATGGGTCTCGTCCACGGGAAAGAAGTGCTATACACAAACCACGTTAGGCAGTCTTTTGAGGCCGTGCCACCCTGCGTACCTGTCGACCTGATAAGCGTTTGCTTGT
>NW_021155227.1:788-2232 GCF_002837175.3 Physeter macrocephalus | reverse complement strand
GCGACCGCTTTCTATCCTTAACATTGCCACGCCAAAAGAGGTATTTTGTGACCGAGGTGCGCCTTTTCGCATTTGTTTGATATGCCTCTCTCGCATACATTTCACTTGCTTGTATGCTGTCTGCCACCCCCTGAGTACGTCCTCCTCCTCGCAGAATGTGTTCACCTGAGATAATCATCATCTTGCGGAGCCCGTTGTGCGCTTGTTGGGTTGTGTTGGGGCCGTGTACGGCTGATCCTTCGCCTAATTACCGACGAGTTTAGGACGTTTACTACGCTTTTGGTGTCCAGAAGGTGCATAGATACAAAGGTTTCATTGGATGGGGTTCTTGGTTCCAAAAAGCACACAATCCTGCTGCAGTTCCAGATGGTCACAGAGGCGTGTATTTGAATCGAAGCCTTCGCTAGATGATGAGCAGCCCACCCATCTGGGGCTTGTTAACCAGTACAAAACACCGTTTAGAAAAACTAAGCACCCCGCAGCCTAGCCTAACATTGTACACATTTTACGAGAGGCCCGCGCAAATACGCGCAATCCAGCAGACTTATTTTGCGCGCTAGTTTACGTACCTCGCTGTGCACGGTAGGACGTGTAGCATTTCTACGGAGACTTGGGCGTATTGGAGCAGCTTACTTTCTACGAGACGTGCCTACCTTCTTTCGCAACGTCATTGTCTTCGTCATACACATTCATGTACCTATTAATCTTTTTGTAGCCACGTGTGTACTGTTGTAAATAAATATACGCGACCACTGCAGCCGCTGCTTCGTCGTCGCTCGCAGGCGTTAGTGGTCCTACTACACCGCCGTCAACATTCACGGCTGCCGGAGCTGCTGCTGCACCTGCGCTTGGTCGACAGCGCACAAGCGGTAATCCGGTGCCTACAACCGGAAGGACTGGGTAGTAGTAGACCTAACGCTGCAACGTGGTGCAGCAGTAGCGCCCTGAACACAACAGCTTGCTTGCTACATGCAGCTTCGTTGTGGCACCAGAAGTTCCTCCGTCAGCACTTTTGCCACATGAGAACAATCGCAAAGATAAGGCTTTCTCTTGATCATATCTTCAACTGCGTCTTTTGCAGGTCCAATACTGCATATAGTCGAAGTAGTCATTCCTGCCGCTGTTGCTGTGAGGCTAGTTACAGATGCAGTTGTAGTACTAGTTTGTAGCACTCTTCCCTGTTCTGGAGCAATCAAGAGTCCTTGTGTCGCAGCCGGTGCGTCAGTGGAAGTCTGTGAAACTGGTAGTATTGAGCTACCAAGAGTCTACGGGAGTTGCTACACGTTTGCAGAGGAGATCCAGCCCTCCCGCCGCATATCTTCGCCACGTAAAAATCTGACGGTATGATGCGAGCCTCATATATATCGCACAGCTGTCCCACAGCGGCGTCGCTGATCACGAGGACAAAAAACTCCTCGCGATTCAAGGCGCCCGCCTACTAGGC
>NW_021155227.1:0-310 GCF_002837175.3 Physeter macrocephalus | reverse complement strand
CGACAAGACAACAGGACAGGGAAAACGAGCATCTTCAACATGTTCAACATTGCCTTTTATTTCGTCCATCCACGACTCCCATTCCGCATGTTCTGCTCCTTGCTGCAGGTCCCTGCTATCTTGTCTGCTCTTCTGTGTTAAGCCTGCATGTAGTTAGCTTTCATATATCGAAACTGTTCCTCTCCAGTGCTGTACCTTTTCCTTCACGCAGAGTTGTCTACTCGTTATATGCAAGCATTCGTGAAGCAGAGTGCACTCACGTAAAAGGATAGTTTTTCCTCATTGTCGAAGACTTCTACAAAATTACTCT
>NW_021155226.1:885-2232 GCF_002837175.3 Physeter macrocephalus | reverse complement strand
CAGTCCCCTCCAGCTGCTCTTCGTCCCTCTCTCCTCTACATATTGCTTAGCAGCTGCTAACCGGCGAGGGCAGGTGACTGCGTAGACCAGGGAGAATCATTTTCCTTCTCTACATCCGTGCTCGCGGGGTGTGGTAATCTGTTCAATTTAGTAGGGAAAACTTGTGTGAGTCTACAGACGGATCGTCTTCTATCATCAAGTTCATAGGCATTCCCATCTGTCACTGTACATAATCCGCGCTGTAGGCAGCCGTGCCTCAATGCTCACGAAGAAAAGAAACCCCTACGTTCGCGTACTGCAGCCTCAAGAACGTACCCGTCTTTCGCTTGTTCTCTTCTCGTCTTCTCTTCCCCACACTAGTCAGTGGCCTCTGACGGACTCCTGTTCCCAATAATTTAAAAACATACATATCCATGGTCGACACCGTAATGTGCAGAAAAGCAGCCAGACACACGCTGGAATGCACGAAAGCCCCGCCCCTACAGCATACAGTGACGCAGATGATCCCGTTTTCCACAAGCTACTAGTTGTAAGCTCTTGTCTTCGAACATGATGATGAACAGCACAGCATTATACTGTGGGTGTGTGAGGGTGCACTAGCGCTGCAGCACGCATGCGCATTCAACGTTTGAGCGCACGTACCGAGTTGCTCCTACGGAGTGCTGCAGTCCGTTTACGCATATACATATACACATCTTTTTTTCGAGAAGAGCACTAACAAGACATTCAGGCAAAGACTGACAAACGCACCTCCGTAAGTGCATACACGTGTAGTTATGTATTGGATGAACGTGTATTCTTTTCTGCTGCCGACAGCTGTGTAGGGTAATACACTGTTGCAGCCCTTCTACTACTTTCGCACACAAACTGATGCGTAAAAGTGCATACAACGTATGGGGTAAACAACCGCCTTCCACCTCACGCATAACCGCGTCCACTGCTTGAGTGTTGTTTTATCGCCCTGCACTCGCAAATTGGTAAACGCGTACGCTGGTGCACGCTCACGTATACGTTGGGAGGCGGATTCAACAATTTTATCCCCCTGCACTCGCAAATTGATAAACACGTACGCAGGTGCATGCTTACGTACACGTTGGCACGCGGATTCAACTATTGCACACACTTGTACATCTTTTTCGTGTAGCCAAAGTGGGCGCAGGCACCCTTGAACGAACGAGTCATCGGGTAGGGCCACGCGATCACCTAAGTGCGAACTGACACACAAAAACTTAAATACAAGCATATATGTATATATACAATCATACGCGCACATCCATGTACATATGCACTTATATATTATGTTGAATTCTGACCCGAGGTGAGAATGCAGCGTGTGCGGGAGTATGG
>NW_021155226.1:0-225 GCF_002837175.3 Physeter macrocephalus | reverse complement strand
AAGTGCCCCCAGCGAAGGCTTTCCGCCACAGAAGGTGAGAGGAGCACCAGTCGCAAGTCTCCTTTGAATTCACAACACGAGAAACATATCATGCACAGGCGTACGTCGGCATAAGACAGGATCAGTATTTAGACAGCAGCACACGCGTGTCGAGTAATTTTTGGCAGAGACAGGCTGCAGCACTTCACTAACTGCAGCAGCATATACTGGCAAAGTGCCTGCGTA
>NW_021155224.1:0-2233 GCF_002837175.3 Physeter macrocephalus | reverse complement strand
GACAAAAGCAACAGCAGCAACAACAGTGGATAAGAGATGACTCCACGCCATTTGAATTCGAAGCTCTGTCGAGTGCCGATGGTTATCTGCGCTGCTGCGTAGACGTCTGTGATGTCATTTTGAATGCCGATGCCTCTGTGGCGAAAATTTACGTCTCCGTTGACGGAGACCCCACAGTGCAGCGCCTCGTAAGTTTTTCACTCTCTGCTGCTCTCTCTGTGAAAACTTCTTCACCGTGTGCGCAGATATATATATATATATATATATGAAGAAGGGTCTCCTCTTCCTCATCTCTGCTGCAGCAGCACAGCGACTTCTCTCTCTGTCTCAGGTGAGAGGTGGAGATGAATTTCTTCTCCTCCTCTTCCTCCTCCTCCTCCTCTTCCTCATCTCTGCTGCAGCAGCACAGCGACTTCTCTCTCTGTCTCAGGTGAGAGGTGGAGATGAATTTCTTCTCCTCCTCTTCCTCCTCCTCCTCCTCTTCCTCATCTCTGCTGCAGCAGCACAGCGACTTCTCTCTCTGTCTCAGGTGAGAGGTGGAGATGAATTTCTTCTCCTCCTCTTCCTCCTCCTCCTCCTCTTCCTCATCTCTGCTGCAGCAGCACAGCGACTTCTCTCTCTGTCTCAGGTGAGAGGTGGAGATGAATTTCTTCTCCTCCTCTTCCTCCTCCTCCTCCTCTTCCTCATCTCTGCTGCAGCAGCACAGCGACTTCTCTCTCTGTCTCAGGTGAGAGGTGGAGATGAATTTCTTCTCCTCCTCTTCCTCCTCCTCCTCCTCTTCCTCATCTCTGCTGCAGCAGCACAGCGACTTCTCTCTCTGTCTCAGGTGAGAGGTGGAGATGAATTTCTTCTCCTCCTCTTCCTCCTCCTCCTCCTCTTCCTCATCTCTGCTGCAGCAGCACAGCGACTTCTCTCTCTGTCTCAGGTGAGAGGTGGAGATGAATTTCTTCTCCTCCTCTTCCTCCTCCTCCTCCTCTTCCTCATCTCTGCTGCAGCAGCACAGCGACTTCTCTCTCTGTCTCAGGTGAGAGGTGGAGATGAATTTCTTCTCCTCCTCTTCCTCCTCCTCCTCCTCTTCCTCATCTCTGCTGCAGCAGCACAGCGACTTCTCTCTCTGTCTCAGGTGAGAGGTGGAGATGAATTTCTTCTCCTCCTCTTCCTCCTCCTCCTCCTCTTCCTCATCTCTGCTGCAGCAGCACAGCGACTTCTCTCTCTGTCTCAGGTGAGAGGTGGAGATGAATTTCTTCTCCTCCTCTTCCTCCTCCTCCTCCTCTTCCTCATCTCTGCTGCAGCAGCACAGCGACTTCTCTCTCTGTCTCAGGTGAGAGGTGGAGATGAATTTCTTCTCCTCCTCTTCCTCCTCCTCCTCCTCTTCCTCATCTCTGCTGCAGCAGCACAGCGACTTCTCTCTCTGTCTCAGGTGAGAGGTGGAGATGAATTTCTTCTCCTCCTCTTCCTCCTCCTCCTCCTCTTCCTCATCTCTGCTGCAGCAGCACAGCGACTTCTCTCTCTGTCTCAGGTGAGAGGTGGAGATGAATTTCTTCTCCTCCTCTTCCTCCTCCTCCTCCTCTTCCTCATCTCTGCTGCAGCAGCACAGCGACTTCTCTCTCTGTCTCAGGTGAGAGGTGGAGATGAATTTCTTCTCCTCCTCTTCCTCCTCCTCCTCCTCTTCCTCATCTCTGCTGCAGCAGCACAGCGACTTCTCTCTCTGTCTCAGGTGAGAGGTGGAGATGAATTTCTTCTCCTCCTCTTCCTCCTCCTCCTCCTCTTCCTCATCTCTGCTGCAGCAGCACAGCGACTTCTCTCTCTGTCTCAGGTGAGAGGTGGAGATGAATTTCTTCTCCTCCTCTTCCTCCTCCTCCTCCTCTTCCTCATCTCTGCTGCAGCAGCACAGCGACTTCTCTCTCTGTCTCAGGTGAGAGGTGGAGATGAATTTCTTCTCCTCCTCTTCCTCCTCCTCCTCCTCTTCCTCATCTCTGCTGCAGCAGCACAGCGACTTCTCTCTCTGTCTCAGGTGAGAGGTGGAGATGAATTTCTTCTCCTCCTCTTCCTCCTCCTCCTCCTCTTCCTCATCTCTGCTGCAGCAGCACAGCGACTTCTCTCTCTGTCTCAGGTGAGAGGTGGAGATGAATTTCTTCTCCTCCTCTTCCTCCTCCTCCTCCTCTTCCTCATCTCTGCTGCAGCAGCACAGCGACTTCTCTCTCTGTCTCAGGTGAGAGGTGGAGATGAATTT
>NW_021155221.1:1891-2233 GCF_002837175.3 Physeter macrocephalus | reverse complement strand
CGTCGGCAGCTGCAGATTAGGAACGTAGGTTTCTGCTTCTGGGAAGAGCATAGAGGGGAGAATCAGCAGGAAAATTTGCAAGGGGGAAGATCTGATGGTACCACGTTATCGAGCACGCAGGTAGTGAACAGCGCAGAAAAATCCTGGGCAGGGGTGCAGATTATATGGGGTTTCTCATCAATACTGTGAGCGACGGATGCAACAGGATCAGAAGGGTCGGCGAGCGAGACTCGCTGGCCCTTTGCGACACCTGGTGTTCGGCAGCAGACGCAGTGTCGTTACCTTAAAGTGCAGAGACGCACAGGCGGAGGTGGGCATTCGAGAAGAGTGACATCATCAACT
>NW_021155221.1:0-944 GCF_002837175.3 Physeter macrocephalus | reverse complement strand
TGAGTTCATAGTGCTTATTCACTGATTCGATGCCTCCCTGCGAGCGTCAGTAGTCCTGGTGTCCACAGAATGAAGTCGTTTTATACGTGTCCCCGACGGACAAGTCTCAAATCTGGACGAAGCAGGCTTGTGCGGCAACCGCGTCAGACCCCAATCAAGGGTATGTCCAGGACCAGCGGACTGACGAGCACTGTAGAAACAAAGCAAATACTTATCAGCCACAAAATCCATGCACCATCGACGCGTCCCGCGACCTGCACTGTCGCGAGCTGTCCCGCCGTACCTACAAACGACATCGCTGAACGTTGTGAAGAATAATCCTGAACCAGTCTGCTCCGCGCCCATTGACGGGAACCTTCATTCCTGCGGGGCGGGGCTCGTAGCACTGTACCACTTAGCATTGATGCGGTGCATGCAGATAGGCGAGAGGACCGAAATGCGTTTTCGTAGAGATGCACCCAATATCGTTATCAGGGGAACCGCGGTGCTGACGGCGACTCACTACTGCTTCACGCGTTTGGTGAAGAGCAGACGCTTTCATCTGCGCCGCCTTCTGTGGCGCCCTGCGCTTTCTAACCCTGTGAACGATACGTCATTCTACGATCAGACATGTATGCCAGGGAGTGCTGGATGGTCCATGTTTGCCATTGATGCATGGGATGAGCACAGGTTGAAACGAAAGAGGCTGACGTCAGCTGACGTGAGAATGGGAGTGTAGTAGTTACCAGGAATGATTTGACCCTGTATTTGTTGCTGGAGCGTACTGTGTGGCACGCTGCGTGCTGCAAATCACTTGGCAGCTGAGTGCCCGTCCAGCAGGATATGAGGCAGCGTCGTAGAGGGATGAGGAAGCGGAATCGAAGTGTATGAACCGGCGGTAGGGGGTGAGGGTGAGGACACTGTCATGGCAGTCAGTTCCCGAGGTAAATAATTCAGCTGGTGAG
>NW_021155220.1:1395-2233 GCF_002837175.3 Physeter macrocephalus | reverse complement strand
ACGCCGTCTGCACGAGTGAAATCGAAGACGTGACCCAGGAAACTCAGAATATAAATAGAGCTTCGGAAACAGCACTGAAGCTTATCAAGGTACTTCTATTATCACCGCTAGTCGTGCGCCTGCTGGTGGCGGCACTGCGCCCAGTGTGTACGTCACGAACGTAGCCGAAGAGAGGATTGAGCAGGAGGGCAACGGGAAAAGGTTGTAAACTTGCTAATACCTTTGTAGCGATGTGCACAATAACGGCAACAAGCGCGACGCTGTCATCTCAGGTCAGAGAGTGAGAATAGACAGAATTCCTTCGAGGACGCGGATAGGCTCATAGCGCTACGCATCGAACATCAAGCGGCACATACACACGGGTTTACGGATAAAATACGGTGCACTCCTGGGCAGGTTCGCTAACAAATATCCGTATCGTTTGTCTCCGCATCTTTTTTGTTTAAATACAAGTGTCTTCCCCGGAAGCACTGGCTTCTACGTTCCAATCATTGAGAGCGAGCCACTGGTTTCTGGAACATATGTGGGGTGTTGCTCGATGAGGCACATCTAAATGTGCAGCAGATACTTCCTTCTACACACGCCTGCATATATATGGATCCACAGGGGTATTTAAACAGGTGCAAGAGGCAGGAGTGGCCTCACATTGTTTTAAAACTTGCAGGAAGTAGCCATAACACGAGGGGAAACACAAAAGCGTGTGCAGTGAATGAATGTCAGCACTTGTCTGTATAGAAGAATATGTTGTATGGTGCTAGCGCGTATAATACATCATAGACTAACGTTTCGATGCGTACTTCTGGGTACTCTTACGTGGTGAGGTCCGGAAGGCCTGAAT
>NW_021155220.1:0-565 GCF_002837175.3 Physeter macrocephalus | reverse complement strand
ACACACACACACACACAAAATAAAAAGGCCCGCACACAATCTGTACAAGCTTACACAGGTATGTGTACACATACATCTTGACCTGCATCTACGAATGCACCCCCAATAATATACATGTACGCACGCCTACATATATGGACCACGAAAAAGGTGCTGTATGCAGGGTATGCGTATCTGCATTTGTTCGATAACTTCTATAGACATGGTTACAAACTTCCATTTTCCGTCGACTAAATCCGTTGGTGGTTTGCACGCGAACGGCGATACATTGTAGCTCAATCACTGTAGCCCTAAATTATTCATATCACCTGTTTGCACCGTCAACGGCAACAGCAGAAACGACGAAATCCCCTTGCAGACAAATGCCAGGGAGGACGTGGGGTGGGCCCTGAAAAATTTGGTCAGTCATATTTGCGTATCTACACGAAAAGCTACACGTGTGCATATACATAGTTTATGTTGTATCGCACTAATACAGGCATCAACTTACACCTATGCGTTCATACCGTGTGCATTCTGTTCGGTCAGGTCCAATGGAAACACGCGAGTCTCATTACGATCACGT
>NW_021155219.1:0-2233 GCF_002837175.3 Physeter macrocephalus | reverse complement strand
CACGTACGGGTGCACAGGTGTGCTTTATTTTCTTAGTTCTTTGACTGTTGCACAGTAGCCCCGACGCACACGTGCAAAGAGCTCGGTGCTAATTCTTCCACGCGTTGTGCCTCAGCAGAGAACGAACCCTGCTTTGCAAAGCCTCCTCCTATGAACAAAGGAAACACGAGCAACCCGAGGGGCAGTTGAGGGGAGACGTCGGACCTACGCATTTCCTTACCGATATCCTAGAATACGTACGCTGTGGGGGTTGGTTGAGTAACAAAACTACGGCACGCCGCAGTTATGTGGCAACTTCATCTATACGTTCAAATCTCTCAGCAACGCCGTTCTGAGTCAGAGTGCTTCAACACTTCAACACTTCGGATGACGCAAGCGCAACAACAAATCACAAAGATCTCCCTTCACTTGTCATGCACAGGAAGATGCATCGTATTCCTAGCTGTATGATTTGTCCACAACGTCACGGCCCCCGTCGTGAAATCCTTACTCTTCTATTCTCTAACACTTCGCGTTGTACTGGGTATCTGGCTCGCCCGTGTGATAGGAATGAATGACGTGTGCGGTTGTACTGATCTTATGCAGTTGGGACGGAGACACGCGTTATCGTCTCTCAATAACACAGTCTTCACATAGCCTTTCCTGCTGGGAGGCACACTGTTATATAATATATGCGTGCTGTGTGTGGGAATATCGTTACAGCCAGTTGAGGTAGAATTCCACATCCTTATCACTGCGTGCAAAAGTCATTAAAAAAGTGTATGTAATGCCCACCGGTCATTTCTGTGGTCACAGAACCGCTTTACAGCAGTGCAGTTATACTCGATAATTCTGACGTAGTCGTTCCCAAAGCAAAAGTATAGTTGCGTGATTACATTACAACGATCCGGGGATGTGATATCGTGACACCAGGTCAATGGAATCCCCGAAACACTTGCGTCGGGCAGCAGACAGCAGCGCATAAGAGGAAGCTCATCAGTGGTGCTCCTAGCAGACAGTTATCCTAAATATGACGGTGCTTTCGGCGCTTGAGTTCCTACAGAAGATGATAGCCAAGCTCACTAAGGGACAAATGTGTGGAGCCACATGCGTTAAGAGGTGCACACACACAGGTTTCCTCTGTGTCGGCTCAGGTGCGAGCAAACCATCTGTCCCAAGAAGCACTCCCCTCATATTTCTCCATTAGGATAGACTGGACAAGTGCAGTGATCTTTCCGCTTTATCGCACCTTGGATCAGTGGCCGCCGCTACGTATACAACAAGAATCTGCGCTTCTGCGGAACCTGCGCTAGAAACGGACTACGCATTCAGACGGGAACCGCCGTTGCGCTAGAAACGGACTACGCATGCAGACGGGAACCGCCGTGACGGGTATTACACTCGCAAAAGCACAAGTGTGTTGGTGCATGTGGCACACGTGCATATACCTACGCATACACATTTGTGTACACACACACTTATACACATACACGCAGAAAGAAAGGATACGAGAGACGGTACTCATTTACATGCATATTCCAACACCTGCGTATAAGCAGAGACACTATCACAGAGCTCACACGGATACACACGGAAGTGCGAGCGAGAGTTACCCATACATACAATAAGGAAAAAGACGCGTTATCACACAGCTGGCAGAATCTCACCTCGAGATCCTGTCTCTCGTCTCTAATCTTGGTGAGCTTGTGCCGGTATCTTCGCGACTGCTCATGACCTTGCAGAGTCTCAAGAGATTTCTGAAAGCACAGCAGCAAGGCAAGTTCCAGACCTCAACCAGTGGAGAATCGTGTGAGATGTGAAGGCAGTGTCGGAGATTACACGAAATTTACTGTAGATCGGCTTACAATCGATTACAGTGACCAACTAGGAAATGGATGCGTCCACCAAATTATGGTAAATTCCACGCAGGTCGGAAAGCACAGAAGAAAGTCGGACAACAACCCAGATCTATCTTGGCAACGCAGTATATCTACTCAAATCATGAGGACGGAAGTGCATTATTAAAGTATCATGCGCGTCTTCCTGGAAAAACGTCGCAAGGAAAATGCTCAAGCGAATGTACACATGTACAAATACGGTAAGCGAAGAGGACTGCCGCAGCGCTAAATTGCGAAGAGGCTAAGGAAATGAGCGCTATCTCGGGAAGCCAGAAAAAAATTGGGACAGACGAGAAGGGGACGCAAACCGTTGCAGTAACCAACGCAAAAAACAAGCATCACAGAATTGGAAGCTG
>NW_021155218.1:1483-2233 GCF_002837175.3 Physeter macrocephalus | reverse complement strand
GTGAATTGCATATGCGTATACAGGACGTTTCTAAGAGATGCCACAAAGTACAGCAGCAGCAGCAGATTCGAAGAAGCAGACACCAGCAGCCTCCAGCAAGCGAGGCGCTTTAGCAGATTTCACGCTTCTGAGAACTGCGGAAGGCAACTTTAACGAATCGATATGCTACTGTCTGCCGGGGTGCGCGGGTATTCGTATTAAGTTCTGCAGCGGTAATGAAGCTACATCGGCAAATCGGCATCGGCATCGCATCTTAGCCTCTGTACGCATTCGTGATTGTACGCCCGTAAATTTTATGTCGGCACGTGTGCTTGCGGCTTGGAGAGAGAAGCGGAGTGATGAACTCACCGTGTTTCACCTGAGCTCACCTGATGCGCAGACAGTTTGTATTCCCTGACAGTGCCTCTCTCTCCTTGCTGCGAAGTCGACACTTGTTCGTATATTGATGATACCTCTCTTGTCGGTGGAACTGGTGAACAAAGAGCACCAGCGATGCACTTGAGACACGTGAAATCAGCTGGCAATTTGAACTACGTTCACAGTAGGCTTCCTGGTTCGGCTGAAAGCGTGCAAGTGCTGGATAAATGTAGACCATGCAGATGTGTGTGTGTGTGTGTGTGTTTTCTTGTGTAATAGTTTATGTATAAACACATACAGCTCTTGTGCACGATATGGGTTGTTATATGCTTCGTCCACGTGCAGATCCCGGCTGCATGCGTCTTTTGTGTAATATCGCCTCAACCGTGTTAG
>NW_021155218.1:0-277 GCF_002837175.3 Physeter macrocephalus | reverse complement strand
GTAACTCGCGTACGAACCCCCACGAATTTTCGTGCTGAAGACGAATTTACAACCAGTAACGCACTGGTTTCACCCTCTGATGTTCTGTGGAATAAAAGCGTACATGTGTTTCTTTTCAAGCGCCTGTTGTTGGTTCAACTCCAGACTAGCCAATCCGTTGACATCTGTTGGTATCTATGGTATTTTTCCTTGTGGAGCCGAAGTCACGTGGTCACCTACTGTTCTCCCGACAAGTGATAGACAGGTAACTAGATTGGTGCCCCACCGAGAAAAACGT
>NW_021155217.1:1841-2233 GCF_002837175.3 Physeter macrocephalus | reverse complement strand
ACGTAATGAGTCAAGACGGCTGCAGTGAGTTTTATTATGGTGGAGCTCTTAGGTTTGAGAATAAGTGCAACATGCCCATCGCGGTTTCCTTCTCTAGAGCCCTGTTATGAATACAGTGAACAGGCGCGATGTTGAAATTCTGGGTCTCTTCTTCTGAGTGTTCGCGTGTAGCTCTCTTGGACTTGATTTTTAGTCGGCGTCTCACTGCAGAGGGTTCTTGAGTATCTACCTTTCAACATACTTGGCGAAAAAGGTGGATCCTTACTCGAATTCCTCTTTAGGCAGTAACACACGCAAGCCACTTGGAAGGAAGATATGGAGACTATATCTCTCGGTTATCGAATGACTGCTCCGTATAGCTTCAAGCCATATGCGTGCAATCACCCGCTGGA
>NW_021155217.1:0-1364 GCF_002837175.3 Physeter macrocephalus | reverse complement strand
CAGCCTAAGATCATGCGATTCCGCGCTAAACCTTGTAAGCGCCCAAGACAACGAAGTGTGAAACGCTGTCGCTCTTCATCCAGACTTGCGGCCCGGTGAGTTCTCCCCTGATATATTAGATGCATGGAAGTAGACGTACTAAACATAATCATCCTTGCCATAAGCATGTTCAAGAAACTAGGCTGCTACTCAAGCTAATACATGTCGGGTAAATATAGAAATGTCTGAGTATATACTTACATCTTTAATCTATCCATAAGCAATACAAATGCACTGGTTAACTGTGTAGAACACGAGCCTACATTTGGTTTGGCTATATCATTGTGGACGACTTCTGTCAGGTACATCCCAAGTGCGAGCTACCACCCCCGTTTGCCCACGGGCAAGTTCATACGCCTACGTATGGGTGGGTGTTGGTTTACACATATATGCATATTTGTGTGTTAAAACTATCTTGTAAAAAAGGTGGCTGCTCACGACATCGTATACATTGCTCCACATTGATGTAATAAGCCATGCAGAATGCAGATACATTTCGAGTATGTCGGCAAGTAGGTCCATATACCTCTGCACTTGGACCTATATATACACATTCGCATTGATATCTGCCACTGTTGATACATATACAGAGCATTACGTATGCACATACTCTACACAAGCTCGCTGATATAACATACCCAGTCCTGTTCTGTATTCAGTGCAAGACTGCGTGTGCGTTCGAAGTTGCTACTTTCACGGTACGTGTTATGTGTAGAGTTTCCACACGTAGGCCATGGACAGACGGCTGCTAATCAGTCGCGATTTTAGGTAAAACGGTACACTCTCTCCGCTCTGGCTTTTGGACTACAACTCTAGCTTGTGAGAGGTAAAGATTGGCATGTACAAGTCGTGACGCCTTGATCGCGGGTCTTGCACACATGTCCCGGGACCTGGCCACACTGCTCCAATTATAAAACTGTGCACCACTTTTCATGGTCCACTGTTCTTTCAGTGCGAGAACGAATCCACCTCCCAGCAGGCAATAGCAACCGCAACGTCCACTACAGAAGTCGTTATACCAAAGTTGTACGTCTTCGCCCTGCGCTGCCCAAATGCATGCACAAGCGGCGGCGGCGTCTTCAACGACATTGGACACCTCAGGCTCTGTGCATGAAAAACTCTAGAAACCGTCGCAAATGTCAATACGCTATACTCCTTCTTTGCACGTCTTCTGTATCTCTTTTTCTATATTTAAGGTGTCCCGTGCTCTGTTACTTCCACGCCTGCTTCCTCCGCGAGCCACCGTCCCGCACCTCTTTGCTTCCTCGCCAACGTCCGAGAGAGCACCAGGCATTTGTCGGCGGCGTCGGAAATAAAACCAACAG
>NW_021155216.1:1902-2233 GCF_002837175.3 Physeter macrocephalus | reverse complement strand
CATCTATTCAGTAAATTGTGAAGGTTATATGTGGTGTGTACTGGTGTTTATTTACCGACTGCTCTTCCGTCTACTAGAATAAATCATGCTAAAGGAACCAAATGTGTCTACATATGTGTATGAATACATATATGTTTGGTTTATAGCAGCGCAACCTCATACACATGTGTAGCAATATTATTCGCTCCTTCCAGGCTTTTTCACGTCTGTTTCTCGTATTAGAGTGGAAGAACCTGCCAACTTCCTTTGGATCTTTCTCAATGCGACCACACTACGTACTCTCCTGAACGTAGTAAGTACAAGGACGTCCCATTAAGCGGCCTCCCTTTCA
>NW_021155216.1:0-719 GCF_002837175.3 Physeter macrocephalus | reverse complement strand
AGCATAGTTCAGTGTAGTATAGTATAGTGTAGCAGTAGTAGTGGTGACAGTAGTAGTAGTAATAGTAGTAGTAGTAGTAGTAGTAGTAGCGGATTCGAGTCATCGTATTTATAAAAGGAATAGTAGGAGTCGAAGTGATATTTTTCGCAGTGGCAGTGGTTGTTTCCTTCTGGTAATCGCGGTGGAACTTTCGTAAAGGAAGTGGGCGCACAGGCGGACGAGGAGAGGGTGGGCGTGGGCAGCAGATCGTCAGAGGAGGAGAATCAGTTGCACAAGCGATAGCGGCAGGCGGCTGAGAGAGTTTATACGCGAAAGAAGAAATTCAGGGGGACTTGCTCGGTCACGACTGCGAAGAATAGCAACTCAGCCTCGCTCTGTGCAGCATACGGCGGGTGGAGGAATCCACCGACAGCACACGAGAGCTCTCCTCTTTCGATATTTTCGATACTGGGAGTCCATCTTGTAGCTGTGTGAAAGAGTGAGACTGGACGGCAGGAGAACAACGGCGGGCAGCGGCGGCGGCCACAAGCAGCGTTCACGGCTTTATACGCAGCTGCCGTGGGAACAGCGGCAGCAGCAGCAGCAGGAGCAGCAGCAGCAGCTGCAGCAGGAGCAGCACTCGAGCACCGGGGACGCCGTGCTTCTAAAGAAAGTTTTTCATCTCGCAAACCCCACACACACAGTTCCACTGCAGTGCTTCAAACAGCAGCAACGCAGGA
>NW_021155215.1:1948-2233 GCF_002837175.3 Physeter macrocephalus | reverse complement strand
CTCTGTTTACATCAATGCTTATGAGTACACATGTAGGGTAGTTTGTGCCTATATTTCTATTCTGTTTACATCAATGCTTATGGGTACACGTGTAGAGTGGTTTGTGCCTACATTTCTACTCTGTTTACATCAACGCTTATGCGGCTCTGCCACCTCTACGCAGTAACGGCCACGAGGAGGTCCATCTGTACATATACTTTTGGAGTATTTGGCTCCGGGATGCGTGCCCAGCGGAAATACTCACTGCCTTCTGAAGTTGTATCCGTTCTTCTTCGCGAAAAACCG
>NW_021155215.1:0-160 GCF_002837175.3 Physeter macrocephalus | reverse complement strand
GCCCTGCGGAACAAATCCAGAGAGGTCCTACCGCAGGGAAAAGATGCACATGACACACGTCAAGAACGCCTGCTGGCACTTCCACGTGTGTACGCCGTCGTACATGTGTAGTGTGTCGACGCACGAACGCCCAAATAACGCAGGCACATGAAAACAGTCA
>NW_021155214.1:1676-2233 GCF_002837175.3 Physeter macrocephalus | reverse complement strand
AGAGAACGAAGGAAGCAGCAGAGACTTCGTTGGCGGCTGTTTCACGAGTCTCACAGAGGCATTCTCCTCAATGAAGAAATGCTTTTCTCTGTTACTCCTGAAGATATTGCACGGCAGATTGCCAGCCGCTGCGCATGCACCCTCCTTTGGGACGGCTTTGCAGGAGTACGCCTCGCTGCTGCTGCTGCACTGCTGGTCTGCTGCTGCTGCACTGCTGGTCTGCTGCTGCTGCACCGCTGGTCTGCTGCTGCTGCTACACTGCTGGTCTGCTGCTGCTGAACCTGTTCCTGCTGCACTGCTGGTCTGCTGCTGCTGCTGCTGAAGCTGCTGCTGCTGCTGAAGCTGCTGCTGCTGAAGCTGCTGCTGCTGCTGAAGCTGCTGCTGCTGTGATGCATGCGTGGGGCTCAGGCGGGAGGGAATGCGATTCAATTTGCAAAAACGGCATGCGGCTTCGTCATTGCGAGCGACGTCAACGCGCAGCATTTGCTGATGGCGCAGGCCAATGCCTCTCTCTACGCGGGGGGTGAGCCCGCCTTGCTGCTGCTGCTTGTGCTTCT
>NW_021155214.1:0-163 GCF_002837175.3 Physeter macrocephalus | reverse complement strand
CGCGGTTTCTGCTGTGCTGCTGCTGCTGGTGCCGCTGCGTCAGACTACGCTGCTCTGCTGCTTCGGTCTGCTGCTGCGGCTGCTCTTGTTGTGCTTGCTGCTTTACCCCACTGCTGTACTACTGTCATCATCACAGTGATGTTGTCTTGCTGCTGCTCTGTCT
>NW_021155213.1:0-2233 GCF_002837175.3 Physeter macrocephalus | reverse complement strand
TTTATGGCTGAGTAATATTCCACTGTGTATATGTACCACATCTTCTTTATGGGGATGTTTTTATATGGTAGCTGTATAATGGTGAAGGGCCTCGGTCAAAGGACCAGGGATGGAGATAAGCCTACACCCCCTCCAACCTGATTGACCCAATGCCACCTTCCTTTCTGAACAAATTTACACTTTCCTGGGTGGTTTCTGACCTGGTTTGGACCTGTGGTATCACCACACGTTCTTTTCTGTCATTGTTCCCAGTGAACTTTGTTTTTCATCCCTACCACTATGGCTATTTTATACCTTCTCTCTTATCAAGCTCCTTCCCCTTCCCCTACTTTCTTTGCTTTCAGCAGTTGACATTGCTTCCAAATTAAAAGGGAAAATGCAATTTATTAAGAGGGGACTCCCTCCATTTTCTACCCTCTACCCACAAAGATTTTTGTTTTTTGGTGTTTTTTTTTACATCTCTCCATCCTTTCCTTCTTCTCTCTTACCTGAAGAAGGTACTGACCCTCTTTCCCAAGAATTCATTCACTAGATTCTGTCCCCTCTTTCCTTTAAGAACCTTGCTCTATAATGACGACCTTTCCTGTATATTTAATTTTTTCTTCTGCTGACTCTTTCCTCCTAGCATATGATCATGCTCAAATCTATTTCATCTTAAAGCAAACAATTTAAAAAAACCCTCCTTGGCCCTTGATGACTCTCTGTCAATTGCCCTAGCTTTCATTTTCCTTTTATAGCTAAGCTTAAATCTATACTGTTTTAATTTCCATTCACCTGACAACCCTCTAAAGTTGGGCTTCCACACTCAACTCTCCACTGAAAATGCCTTTGCTGAGACTGTCGGTGACGCAATTTCCAAATCCAGTGGAGGTGTTTTTGTCATTGTCATATTTGATGCATCTGAGGTATTTGATACTGTTGACCGTGTCTCCTTCTAGAAGCTCTTTTTTCTTTTAGCTTTCAAAATCTCTCTCTCCCTTTCAGCCTCTCTCTCTCTGTTTCTCTACTGTGTTTCAGAGAAATCCTCTCATATATTCATTAAGCAAATATTTGTTGAGTGCTTACTATGTGCTAAGAATTCTTCTACAGGATAGGCAAAGTCCTTGCTTTCACAGAGTTTATACTTTCGTTGAGAGAAAGAGAAAGTAAATAAAATAAGCAAACAAATAAACAAGAAAATGTTAGATACCATTGAGTACTATGCAGATAATTAAAGTGTGATACTATTAAAGAAAAGATTGAGCAGCATCTTTAGACTGAGCATTCAGCAAAGCCCTCTCTGAAGGTATGAAATTTTATCCAAGACTTGAAGGCTGAGAAGGAACCAGCTATGTAAAAATGAGGGGAAGAGAATTCTAGCAGAAGAAACAGCCAAGGCAGAATCCCAGAGATGGGACAAAATTGATGTGTTTAAAGGATTTCCCCTTTGAACATGTAGATATATCTGAGCAAGGTAGTGCCCTGGGGCCCAAGAGAATGAGCTGGCAAAGGCAACTGAGGAGCAGACAGAACCCAGAAGACCAGAAATGAAAGTGTTTCAAAAAGAAGGAAGTTGTCAACTGTGTCAAATATTGCCAAGAGATAAAATAAAATGAGAGTAAAGAAGACCATTGGATTTGCCAAATGGGTATAATGGTGACCTTGACAAGTGCAGTCTCAGGGACATGGAGGAGACAGATGCTTGTTTGCAGGGGGTGGAGGAGTGAGTGTGAGGTGAGAAAGGAGGGACTGTGACTGTTTCAAGGAGCATTTCCAGAAGAAGAACAGAGAGATGGCCAGAGCTCTAGAAGTGTGCTGTACTATATGGTAGCCGCTACTCACATGTGGCTATTTAAACATTTTCATTAAAATGAGATAAAATAAAAGATTCAGTTCCTCAGTCACACGAACCACATTTGAAGTGCTTGATAGCTTGATGCGGCTACTGGTTACTCTATTGACCAGAGCAGATATGTTTTTATCGTTGCAGGAAGTTCTCTTGGACAAGCTTGCAGTAGAGGATGTGGGATTAAGGAAGGTTTTTTAATTTTGTTGTTGTTTTTCGTTGGTTGGGTTGTAGTTAATTTTTTTAAAAATATTAATTTAATTTATTTATTTGGTTGTACCGGGTCTTAGTTGTAGCATGCGGACTCTCAGTTGCAGCCTGCTTGTGGGATCTAGTTCCCTGACCAAGGATCGAACCCTGGTCCCCTGCATTGGGAGCATGGAGTCTTAACCACTGTGCCACCAGGGA
>NW_021155212.1:1397-2233 GCF_002837175.3 Physeter macrocephalus | reverse complement strand
GTTATAATGAGTGCCCGTCTTCGAACCAGAAGAGAAGCGGAAGCTTCCATGATAGCAGAGCGTAGAAATCACTGTCACAAAAAGCTGCTGAAGCCTACGGCTGCAAAGCAAACGGGAATGGAGACACGTAAGCTGCGTGCGGGAGAAGCGGGTAGAACAGCTGCCGTTCAGATGTGCGAATCGTCCCTCTTCAGTATAGTTCTGGTAACTGAGGGAACAAAGTGGGAAAAAAACACCACTCCAATTCTCAACTGCCCTCGATGATATGCACAAAACCGAGGAAGACAGCGCTGCAATTCAGTTGGTGAAGGGGCCGAAAAGAAGACTTCAGTATCAGTTCCCCCACATTGTGGCATATAAGGGTGGAAGAAAGGGCTAGTTGACGGCGATATTCGTGACAAATCCCTCAAACGCTGGCAATAGCTCTTTTTGGGGCAGTAACCTGCGGAAGTACTTGAACGGAAAAAGTGACGTCGGAGATACACGCTTCATATTCCCTGAGAGTGAACCTCGGTAACAGTACTGATTATAGAAAGCCATGGCATTGTATGGAGTACTTGTTGCAAATGTAGAATACACGTGCGTCACTAAGACCGATATCGTACACCATTTACGAGTCGCTTAAGTTAAGATCCGTGTTTGAGAAGTATGGTCCGAATATGAAAACTCCACGTTTGATAACACGAAAATAGCTTACCACCACGTTAATGAGTTTCCTCAGCTGTACATATAGTTGGGAATCGACAACGGCGCCCACATCTTTCCCGTTGGTTGTTGGCGCACTTTCCTGCGTAGTAGGTGTACATGGAAGACAGGCTTATCGCTTGTTGAAATCC
>NW_021155212.1:0-208 GCF_002837175.3 Physeter macrocephalus | reverse complement strand
CCTTTAAATAGTCCTTGGCCTTGTCGGATGATGTTGAAAGCCATCTCCGCAAACAGCAGCCTGAGATCATTCTTACTCTCGCGGGTCGTATACGTTTACGGACTAATAGACTTACCAACAAGCTGTATCATTAAAGAGGAGTTAACTGATGTGTACCCTGAATGCAGCTGCCAACGAGCCATCTCTCATTCTTCCTTATGTTGTGCAG
>NW_021155211.1:2009-2233 GCF_002837175.3 Physeter macrocephalus | reverse complement strand
GCAACCAGCTGCTCGATAAAAGGAAGGCGCTGACATGCATCCTTTCTCACCCGTAACAACGTGAAGGGACGCCGCAAAAAAGAAAGGCTGGAAAAAAGCACATGAAAAGATAACGTTAAAAACGAGCTCAAAACTGGTGAAGCATACACACGCAGACGGGCCTATGCGGACGACGTTTATAGACGCACCCGTATGCACACGTATATACACACATATATAAGTGG
>NW_021155211.1:0-382 GCF_002837175.3 Physeter macrocephalus | reverse complement strand
GACTGAATGGGGGGACTGCTCCTCCACCGCAGTGCTGCAGCAGCTCGGACTCAGACACAGTGCCTCTCGAAAGGAATCGAAAACAGCAGCGGCTCCCTTCGCCTTCCGCAGTTTGGCCTGCAGTTGCTCCCCGCCTTCCCCTCTGAAAAAGCTTGCGTAGTCGCTACCGGCCATGCGCACGTCGTAGATACCTGCACGATGAGAGGGATATGTAGGGGGGAACAGCCGGAGAAGAAACAGAGAAAATGAGGTGGAGATGGCTTGCCAGAAATTAAGCGGAGAGAAGGAAAAGAGAAGGACAGGCAAGACAGGAATGATGATAAAGAAAGCAGAGTTGTACGAGAGCAAAAAGGGAAGACCAAGTGAAGGAGAACAACTGAAA
>NW_021155209.1:955-2233 GCF_002837175.3 Physeter macrocephalus | reverse complement strand
GACGGTGCGTGCGCTGGAAAATATATTCACTGATAAACAGGCACTTTGGTATTCATACAGCAGACGAAAGATCGTGTGCCACCGCCTCCGAAAGGAGAAAATAAGGCCTCGGTACTAATGGACACATGCCCTGGGTTTGCACAGAGCATTCTTAACTTCCATGTTAAGAAAGTTCCCTGTGTTTCCGTGAATCCAATTCATCTGAGTGTACACGGCTTCAACCTTTTTTTCTAATGGAAGCTTCGGAGCATAGTCTCTGTAGCGTGTTCCCTGCAACGGATGTTTCGAAAGAAACAAATCTGCACCATCGGAGCGCGGGCAGCACGCGGGCGAGAAGTTCATAACCGTGGTCTGTACCGCGCAGGCGCAGGTGATCACTGAAAGGAGACAAGCATCAAATGCTCACATGCGGTTGCAACATGGGTGACGTAAGACGGTTCTGGGCTACGCAGTCTCTTCTGCATCGTCACAAGCCGCCGAGTACGTGACTGACAAAGGAGCAACTAGCTCACGTGTTGAGTGAGGTACTGCATAATTGTGATTTCCCTGGCCAGAAACCAAAGTTTGCACGCTGCGTTTTGCCAAGGGGCGCTAACACGTCAGGTGTAGAGAGTGGGTTTTATGAGATGAGGTGCCGACAGTATCAGCGAGCCACTGTCCGCACTGAATTATCCCTTGAAGACAGCTAGGGAAGGCGAAGCGCAGGCGGGACGGGGCTCGACCTTGAGTAGGGGAAGCACATTACGTAGACATAGAAAAGATGTCCTTGTCATCTGCGCTATCCATAGACTGCAACCTCCCTGTCCTCTGAAGAAAACGGTTAAATCAAGTACACTTGTGGTGACGGGCCCTCACAAGTCCCATCTACACTGCCGAAGAGGAAAGCGATCGACGGCAGTTGAATTTTCGGCGGGAGTGCATGTAGGTCTGGATACGGGCAATGCACGAGTCAATCTTTATCCCCCAAACCGTTAGACCTGCTCACAGGGCCCTACGAAGCACGAATTGAAGGATAGTGCCAGAAGTGCATCCAGTTCGACGGTTGCGTAATTTGGTGTGATCAACAAAAAGAATTTCCATGTGTGGGACTGAGGAGACTGAAGATAGAAGAGCGATTAGCCTTTCAACTGCAAGCTTCACAACTGTTCAAGCATACGTTTGCGGTACTTGACGAAGCCGTATCTATGTGAAATACTTAGAGCTTTTGCTTGGAGGTAGTTGGCTTTCCCTTATCGAATTCAGCAAGACTGTTGGCATCTTATTGCTTGCACACGCGTT
>NW_021155209.1:0-945 GCF_002837175.3 Physeter macrocephalus | reverse complement strand
GATACGGGCAATGCGTGAGTCAAGCTTTATCCCCCAAACCGTTAGACCTGCTCACAGGGTCCTACGAAGCACGAATTGAAGGATAGTGACAGAAGTGCATCCAGTTCGACGGTTGCGTAATTTGGTGTGATCTACAAAAAGGATTTCCACGTGTGGGACTGAGAAGACTGAAGATAGAAGAGCGACTAGCCTTTCAACTGCAAGCTTCACAACTGTTCAAGCATACGTTTGGGGTACTTGACGAAGCCGTATCTATGTGAAATACTTAGAACTTTTGCTTGGAGATAGTTGGCTTTCCCTTACCGGATTCAGCAAGACGGTTGGCATCTTATTGCTTGCACACGCGTTCCTTAGTTACTCAAGAAACGAATGTTGGAGTTTCCAGCGTTTAAACACTTCCAGGGGGGCCGTTTTCACATGAGAAGTTACGCACATAATGTTTTTCGATATTCAAGTGCATCACGTACCAAGTATTGTCACCAGCACTCAGAAACAGACTGAAGAGATGGTTGCGCACAGGAGAAGGAAGAGGCAGGACGAGCTCAAGTAGAGCTCAGCAGCTACGGTGCTCCGTATATGTGCAGCATCCCTAGCAATCCATGGAGGCTACAAAGGTTACGTACATTGTTGCTGATACAGACACCATGATCTTGCTGCAGAAACGCACGTCTCTGTAAAGTGCGTTCTCGTCTACAGTCTCAGTGCTCACAGGTTTTGCCCATTTCATTTGTGAAGGGGTTAGGTGCACCCGAGTGCAAGGCGTCTTCAGGATGGTTACACAGGAGGATGACAGATACCCTACCAATCTATTAGCAACGAGCTCTAGCGTGACTACTGAGATAGTGTTTATGGAGCGTTGCATAATTAAAAATAATTACCACTGGGTCTTTTAGCACAGTTAAGGGCACAAAGAGAATGATCGCTGAGCGCGAGTGCTTCGAACAA
>NW_021155208.1:0-2234 GCF_002837175.3 Physeter macrocephalus | reverse complement strand
GAATGGCCTGAGGAAGAAGACACTCAGGGCTGCAGTAGGGTGGCTGGCTGCCCTTTCCCGAATGGCACATAGCACCCTGTACTTGCACCTTGCCTGTGGGAAATGCATACATACTGTGATGAGGAAGAGACAAGGGATGCAGGTCGTCTAGTGGATTCCCACTTATTTGGAGATGAAAACAAAGAAGCTTTCCATGAAACTCGAGACAGGCTTACTATGTGCAAGTCGACGTACAATGGTACAACCCTTTCCTCCCGCCCCCTGGGACACGTTCCTTACCTTGCCGGAACAGAGGGAATGACGCTTTGTTGATCCAGATAGTGGGAAACGGATAAAGAAATTCTGGAAGAAACGAGGCCATCCTTCCCTGCACTAGTTCGTGTGCTGCCACTTGGCCTTTGGCACAGAGTGCCACGAGCGGCGCTCTCGAGGGACTCGAAAGAGCCCAGTTACAGGAATGTTAATCACGAAGCTTCCTACACCGCCCTTCACATACATCTTCTCCTCCAGGAACAAATCACGGAAAGGTAGTAGAATCTTACGGTGAGAAATAAGGGGCTGCAAACCTATGCTGAAAGGCCAGTTTCACGTGGCCGTCTGAAAAATCCTGCCCTGCACGTTGACTGAGAACACTGCGAGTTACATCCCTACGCACAAGCACTTCCAGTTCCCGGCTCTTCGAACTTAGAGACCACGGCTCTCCACGCCTCCTGAGGCACGTAATCCTTAAGCCTTGCATGCACCAAAGAAGCCCTGATAAGGGAGCCTTGGCAGCTATGACGGTCGTTTGAATTTCTTGTCCTTTTGGGTAGCTCTGAGTTCTTTGCCCGATGAGAAGGCCCATCGCTGGTATAATCCACTCGTCTCCAGTGTTCAGCAGACACATGAACACGCCCATACTTCCTCAGAGTTACATGCCCCTGAAATAAATTCTTCTCCACGTCGACACCCGAGGTGATTTCCATACCCCAGGAGCCACGTGCCTATCCGTTATTTCCCATAAGCTGCCGAAACACACCCATGGGCATTACAGAGACAAGGTTCTCTTTCCAGGCCCTGGGAAAGGCATTCAACCCTCGTGGATCTGGAACCCACAACTACTGGCCTTGTCGATGCAACTGGAGAAAGGCTTATTTGCACGGCTCTGAAATGCTGAACAACTACCTATTCCTCGTGCATACATACAGCTCACCTCTGCAGTGGACACGTGAGTGACCCTTCTTACACCTGGCTCTCCAATATCCCATACATGTCCTCCATGGAAACAAGCTTTTGTCTCCAGAGAGAAAGCCGTACTTGCTCCCCGCTTGGGCACAAGGAACTCAGGCAGAACTCGAAGGTGCCCGAGCGAGTGCAATATTCCTGGTGTCTACAGCAAGCCATTTCGTACCCAGGATTCTTGGAATATGACTTCCTTTGAAGGAAAGGGTGCAGGGCAGGGTCGTGGATTCTGAGAGAGAGAAACACTTGTCTCCATTGCTCAGGCGAGACACAGGTATAACTCTGCCGAGGAAAATCCTTTGACCTCCGGTTTGCTTGAGCACACTTTGTGTCGTCCACCATCAAGTCGGACTAATTATGCCAGTTTGCGAAAAACTTACGAAAGACATCTTTGCACGGATCGTAAGCTCGAGCTGCTATTCCTCTCGTAGTAAAAGAAGGAGATCGAAACTTTGTGCTGGTAACATGGCACCAAGGACTTCCGGTTCCCTTTTGGAAGCTTTTCGTTGTATGAGAGAAGAGAAGGCCTTGATTTGCAGTCTGTGGCCATTGCAGGGTTCGGGCGGAGGAAAGCTCACTTTTCCAACCACACTTGTTAACACGCATGCGAGAGAACACACGCCCTGGTTCAGTCACCTGCCAGAAATACGTACCCGTCCAGGACAGTGTTCTCAGAGATACCTTCCTGTAAATGGGCGAGACGAAGGTGGACTGGGCAAGTCTCAGTCTTTGCAGGACATTGGCACAGCTTGCTCCCTTGATGGCCTCTGAGCGCAGGGTGTCACGCAGCCTTCGCTGAAGCTCTTGGCAGGGCTGATTTGCGGGCTCTCGCTGACACTCCTCGGCCAGAGACCTCACAACCTCTTGTGGGCCTAACCGGCCTTCTCTGAATCACCTCGGGCATTAAAGAGATACGGGCGGCCCTTTCATTGTTCGATGGGAAGCAAGATTTCACAGCAGTACGTCAGGCCCTCTGGCATTCTCTCCTTTGGCACGCCGAGCTTTTGCTCTGC
>NW_021155207.1:0-2234 GCF_002837175.3 Physeter macrocephalus | reverse complement strand
TGACGCAGTCCATCTAACGACCTCTCCGGTTATTTGCTGCACTCGGCCCCCCGGGAGGAGCAGCAGCACTGAGGCAGATGCGCGCAACACTGCAGCAGCAACACCGGCAGCCACGAGAACAAATCTGTCTGCAGGGTGTCAACAGCAGGAGGCCACAGATTTTCACACGCGACACAGTCTGCGGGATAAGCCGCCGGAGCAGCAGCAAGACGATCGCTGGCGCGTTTGTGTGCGGCGGCCAAAAAGGCTCTGCGACAGGATCTACAGGAGAGGCAGAAGCACCACGTCTAGTCGGATCTACACAGCTCACTCCTGCTCCTGCTGTACGTGTGTGTGTGTGTGTGTACATATATATATATATATATATATATGTTGTTTTTCATAGCAACCCAACACACACAGATATATTACTAAAGCAAAAGTTTCACAAAATAATACTTCTTCCTCCTCTATGCAAGGCCCTCCGGTGTGTTCTATTCTGATGTTATATTCCATTTCATTCCATTGTTAAAAATGCCGATCTTCTTGTCCACTACACTGCTTTCACAACCTACCAAAGCAGTAGTTCTCAAACATTCGTGGGCATCAGCACCTATCCTTGGAATGTGTAAAAATGCCGACCTCTGGGTCCATCTCTAAGAGTGGCACTGGAGTGGGGCTCAGGGGTGGGCATTTTTGGCAAGCCAGCCTCGCCCTTTGGAGGGATTCTGTTGCACCTTGAGAAACCCTGCTGCTTCCAGTGTGCTCGGTGGTCTCAAGCCCGTGGTCTGAGCTGGAAACAATAGGTTGACCTAGAGGTTGATCAGCTCAAGGTGGGGCCTCCCAAAGTCACCTCCTCCCCTGCCACCTCCCCACCATGTCTTAATTAAATCCTCGCCCAGTGAGAATGTGGATGTCAGGTCTGGCTTGGCTGGCTTTTAATTGAAGTGTTAATTTGTAGCTGCAGAGTGAGGGTCCTGCAGTTCTGGAGCCTTCATTTGCTGCCATTCTAAACTGATTAGCCTTAGTGGGGGAGAGGGGCCACAAGCTGTCAGCAGGGGAGCTAGCTGGGTCAGAATCAGGCCTTGGAGCTGCCTTTGCTGAGAGGGGGGCAGACCAGGACCAAAGCCTTCGGAACCTGCCTGGTGCCTCCACCCTCCAGCTGCCAGGCAAGCACCTGCCCTCATGGGCCTCCAAGGCATTGACCTGGTTTCTGCTTCCCCCTCCCCCAGCCCATCTAGATGATAAGGAGGCACCTTTATCCTATGAGTCTTCTGTGCATGCACCATCTTCTATGAGATGAACAGTCAGCTCCTTAGCTTGCTGCACAAGGTCCCCCGGGAACTGGCAGCAAGAGAATCTCCCAGCACCCCCTCTCCTGCCCACCCTTCATCCCTGCTGAGCCAGGCTGCTCCCCATCCTCAGTCCTGCTGTGCAATTCCCATACCTGCCTCCAGCCCTTTGATCTGATGTGCTCCACCTGGAATGCCCTTGCTGACTCACGCCCATCCTTCAAGGCTCAGCACCGCTGACACCACCTCCCAGAAGCCTTCTCTTCTGTCAGGTGTCAGGAGCAGGACTTCCTGCAGAACGACATGGGCTGGGGAGAGAAGAAATGGAAAGGATACGCTTGCCCAGGCACCCAGGCCAGCTGAGTAGTCAGGCCTTGAGAAGGACAGTGTAGGCAGGTATAGGGTGGGCCTGGTCCTTTCGTCCCCCACCCCTTTCCCTCTTAGCCTCTTTGGTCCTCCCTGGGGACAGCTGCTGCTCCTTGCTGGTGTGAATCTGGCTCAGTGGTTGTAGGCTCTGGAAGTAAGCAGTCTGGGATCACAGCCTGCCCTGGCCACTCACCAGCTGTGAGAAGCCGCAAAAAGGGGGCTGGAGGTAGTACATGTACACGTAAGGCCCCAGTATCAAGTCACTGCTGGAACACAGGAGGAAGGAGAGGTCTCATCGCACGGAGGAAGGGGTTGGCACGCCCTGAGACTCTATACGGCGCCGAGCAGCGCAGGCAGAACAACACAAGGCAGCGTCAAACGACGGAAGCAGTAACCAGAGCAGCACCGGTGCAGACCGGGCCGGCAACATCCATATTATACCATGTATGATGAGTAGGACAGGACAGTGGCAGATAAAGGCCGGACCTCTACAAGAGTGTTTTATTTTATACGTCGCACAGGGTTGTTAGTTGAATTCGTCAGAATGTTGCAGGATGATTTCGTCCTCTCCAAGCAGGGTGTACTAATAATATGTAT
>NW_021155206.1:1414-2234 GCF_002837175.3 Physeter macrocephalus | reverse complement strand
TGGGACGGCAGGCAGCACACTTAGAACTGAGCTTCGAGTGATCCTCTGCGTTTCCTACGTTTGACTGTTCAACGGACTCCTCGGCTGGCTACGGATATTTGAGAGGTATTTACTAATTGTCAAACGTCGGGTCACGTCTGTGGCGGTGAAAAGTACTTACTAACTGTCAAACGTCGGGTCACGTCTGTGTACTGGAAGTGCGTGGCGGTAAAATGTATTTGCTGAGGTACCAAGACTCCTGTCCTGCAGTTCAGACGGAGGAATCGTTGCCGCAGTGTGCGACACCAGGAGCTGAGGTCTGCTGAGAACCCAAGTATCACGTTGGCCAAATAAACATTTCGCACTGGTACCAATCGGCACCGTCATCGTGAGAAAACCTCGACGGAACACGCAGCGGCGCCTCATTTTTTTCCTCCATTTCATCATGTCCTGCGCAGCTGCCTCGCCGTTTCCTTCGGGGGCACGCTGTGGCACTGATCGTCTCAAGTTTTTTCCCCTGTAATGTTACGTAAATTCTTAGGGGATAGGCGTTGAACTACGCAGTGCACGGGCCGCTCCGTGGTGGTGGGTGAAGTAGCATCGATTGTGAATACGTATAATTTTCACAAGTGGAACTCCAGCTGCTGGTATACATGTCATTCACAAGCAGAACACTACGCAAGATTTGACACATGATTCACACAAGGTGTGACAAATGATTCCCACATTGGGCAACAGTGCTGCCTCTCCACGCTGCGGAAAAGTTGCCGAAGCTGAACACGAAACTGAGTCGGTTACAAAACGAGATGTCTTCGCGTTCTCACTGCCGCCTTGTGCGTCG
>NW_021155206.1:0-187 GCF_002837175.3 Physeter macrocephalus | reverse complement strand
TAGCAGCACACCGCACCGCGTCCTCCCCGCGTCACCATAGGCTCTGCCCGTCACACAAAGAGGTGCACACCTGCTGTGTTTATATAAAAAAGGCAAGAAGTCTCTGTCCTCTGCATCCAACAGTGGTGCGCTACGCGTGCTACGGATCTGCAACTTGTGCGCTGCTGCAGAACCACAAAAACCTGTC
>NW_021155205.1:1793-2234 GCF_002837175.3 Physeter macrocephalus | reverse complement strand
GTGAAGCGGTTTCGTGTCTCTCTCAGGTACTACCGTGGACCTGTCAACAAGACAATACTGCTTCGACAGTAGAAAGGGGACGCATTTTGCGGGAAAAAGCTGTTTTTCCCTTGGTTCTCCTTTCTTGTCCTGCTCCTCTCTCATCCTGCTTCTTGACACCATGGGGATCTTGGAGGTGAGTCTGCTGCAGCGACCCGGCCACCCGCAGATACCTCTTATGCATGTGTGTAGACGTACACGTATATATACTTTCATATTTCTTTCTCTGTTTTTATGTACGTGTGCGTGCTTGCAGCATACCTACTGACATCACGATGCGTGGCGTGCACGCTCATACATGCATACACATATTCATACACACACGTACTTAACTACAAACACACACACGTATATATATCTGTGTGTCCATCTGTATATCGATCTGTATACATTTACATGTCT
>NW_021155205.1:0-698 GCF_002837175.3 Physeter macrocephalus | reverse complement strand
ACGTGGGGGACCTGAATGAGTCTGTGTGCGTGTGTGTGTGTTTGTTTTTCTACCTCGCTCTTCTCCGCTCCGTGTAAGTCTCCCTCTGTCTCTGTGTGTGCGTCCCTCTCTCCTCTTCTCCTTCTTTGTCTGTCTCTCTGTATCTGGCTACACGTAGAGGTGCGTGGCAGAGGCAAAGTTCTCCGGCAGCGCGCATGCATCTACGCCCGAGTGGGAGGCATCGCAAAGACGTTTTGTGCGTGGGCGAGCGCCTGTGTCTCACCTACAGTCGGCCGCACGCGAGAGGCTGGAATACAGCTGCCCGTGCTGTGCCTGTTTTTTTAGCCGCTTTCTCTGTCTCTCGCTGCGGCTTATTATAAAAAGAAAGCCGTGGTGACTGTCTAAGTTTGCGTGTGCGAGCTGCAGCCTGCGACTTCTTCGAGAGAGGTCACGTACTCCAAAGAAAGTGGCTTGCACGGTTGTGCCGCGCGCAGGACGCTTCGCTTCTGTCTGTCGCTGTTTAATTTGCGTTGCAGAAAATCAAGGAAATTGAGGAGGAAATGGCCCGTACGCAGAAGAACAAGGCGACGGAGGTACGCTGTCCACCACCACCGCCACCACCTGCTGCTGCAAGCGGCTGCACAAGTTCATACAGATATGTGTGGACAGCGGCGAGTGTCTGTATACGTGTACATATATGTATAGGTGTATGCTAATAG
>NW_021155204.1:0-2234 GCF_002837175.3 Physeter macrocephalus | reverse complement strand
AGCTATTGAATTGCAACCACGTTTCCCTGATGCTTACTGCAACCTAGCCAGAGCTCTCAAAGAGAAGGGCAGCGTTGCCGAAGCAGAAGATTGTTATAGTACAGCCCTCCGGCTGTGTCCCACCCATGCAGACTCTCTGAATAACCTAGCCAATATCAAAAGAGAACAGGGAAACATTGAAGAGGCAGTTCGCTTGTATCATAAAACATTAGAAGTCTTCCCAGAGTTTGCTGCTGCCCATTCAAATTTAGCAAGTGTATTGCAGCAGCAGGGAGAACTGCAGGAAGCTCTGATGCATTATCAGGAGGCTATTCGAATCAGTCCTACCTTTGCTGATGCCTACTATAATATGGGAAACACTCTAATGGAGATGCAGGATGTCCAGGGAGCCTTGCAGTGTTATACGTGTGCCATTCATATTAACCCTGCATTTGCGGATGCCCACAACAATCTGGCTGCCATTCACAAGGATTCAGGGAATATTCCAGAAGCAATTGCTTCTTATCGCACTGCTCTGAAGCTTCAACCTGATTTTCCTGACGCTTATTGTAATTTGGTTCATTGCCTGCAGATTGTCTGTGATTGGACAGACTATGATGAGCGAATGAAGAAGTTGGTCAGCATTGTGGCTGACCAGTTAGAGAAGAATAGGTTGCCTTCTGTTCAACCTCATCATAGTATGCTCTATCCTCTTTCTCATGGCTTCAGGAAGGCTATTGCTGAGAGGCATGGGAACGTCTGCTTGGATAATATAAATGTCCTTCATAAACCACCGTATGAACATCCAAAAGACTTGAAGCTCAGCGGTGGTCGACTGCGTGTAGGATACGTGAGTTCTGACTTTGGGAATCATCCTACTTCTCATCTTATGCAGTCTATTCCAGGCATGCACAATCCTGATAAATTTGAGGTGTTCTGTTATGCCCTGAGCCCAGATGATGGCACAAACTTCCGACTGAAGGTGATGGCAGAAGCCCATCATTTCATTGATCTTTCTCAGATTCCATGCGATGGAAAAGCAGCTGATCGCATCCATCAAGATGGTATACACATCCTTGTAAATATGAATGGTTATACCAAGGGTGCTCGAAATGAACTCTTTGCTCTCAGGCCAGCTCCTATTCAGGCAATGTGGCTGAGGTACCCTGGGACTAGTGGCGCGCTTTTCATGGATTATATCATCACTGATCAGGAAACTCCACCTGCTGAAGTTGCTGAGCAGTATTCTGAGAAACTGGCTTATATGCCCCATACTTTCTTTATTGGTGATCATGCTAATATGTTCCCTCACCTGAAGAAAAAAGCGGTCATCGATTTTAAGTCCAATGGGCACATTTATGACAATCGGATTGTGCAGAATGGCATCGACCTCAAAGCATTTCTTGATAGTCTACCAGATGTGAAAATAGTCAAGATGAAATGTCCTGATGGAGAAGACAACGCAGACAGCAGTAATACAGCTCTTAATATGCCTGTCATTTCTATGAATTCTATTGCAGAAGCAGTTATTGAAATGATTAACAGAGGACAAATTCAGATAACAATTAATGGATTCAGTATTAGCAATGGACTGACAACTACCCAGATCAACAATAAGGCTGCCACTGGAGAGGAGGTTCCCCGTACCATTATTGTAACCACACGTTCTCAGTACGGGTTACCGGAAGATGCCATTGTGTACTGTAACTTTAATCAGTTATATAAAATTGACCCACCTACTTTGCAGATGTGGGCAAGTATTCTGAAGCGTGTTCCCAATAGTGTACTCTGGCCGTGGCGTTTTCTAGCAGTAGGAGAACCTTATATTCAACAGTACGCACAAAATATGGGCCTTCCCCAGAACCGTGTCATTTTTTCACCTGTTGCTCCTAAAGAGGAACATGTTCGGAGAGGCCAGCTGGCTGATGTCTGCTTGGACACTCCACTCTGTAATGGACACACCACAGGGATGGATGTCCTTTGGGCAGGGACACCCATGGTGACTATGCCGGGAGAGACTCTTGCTTCCCGAGTTGTAGCTTCCCAGCTCACTTGTTTAGGCTGTCCTGAGCTTATTGCTAAAAATAGACAAGACTATGAAGACATAGCTGTGAAACTGGGAACTGATCTAGAATACCTGAAGAAAATTCGTGGCAAATTCTGGAAGCAGAGAATATCTACCCCTCTGTTCAACACCAAACAATATACAATGGAACTAGAGCGGCTCTATCTACAGATGTGGGAGCATTATGCAG
>NW_021155201.1:1864-2234 GCF_002837175.3 Physeter macrocephalus | reverse complement strand
CTGTTCCCCGTCGACGAACTTTGGGTCTATTTTTATCTGCTTCAGGCGCCCCTAACGCGTACGACGCGCCCGTCATACTAGTGGCTTGTGAGCATGTGCGAAGTTGGAATGTGCCGCGCCTGGAGCCGGTACACTCTTCGTGTAGGCTGGCGTTAGACTAAAGGGCGACGCCTTGGATATAATTCTGTTGCCTGAGCAGGTGGGACAGCCAAGGTTGTGTAGAGTCTCAAACACGACGTGATGGTGTATATCCAAAAAAGGTGTATGTGGCGTGCTACGTCCACGTTAATAAAGGCTTATAGACCAATAATTATATAGAATGATATCGACAGACGTATGAAGGCGACATGAAATAACTCACCTCACCCCA
>NW_021155201.1:0-295 GCF_002837175.3 Physeter macrocephalus | reverse complement strand
ATTCGAACAATGCGTCTACACGTACGAACCTTTAGGGTCAACACACCTAAAACAAACAGATCTGGTGGTCTACTTTTAGGAACAGAACAACGTATGCTGGATGCTTGTGGACAATTTCGTTGCAGAGTTCGGGTTTGTCTCGCGCCCGGGCAAACAAGGAGACCCGGAAGACAGGTTTGGCGGCCTACAGTCCAGCCGGTATTGGCTGTAGTTCTGCTGTTTCTCTGAGTAGACACAGACGTTTCTGCCTTTCTATCGTATTGGTTCCACCTTCCTCGGCTGGATAATCCGAGAC
>NW_021155200.1:2030-2234 GCF_002837175.3 Physeter macrocephalus | reverse complement strand
ATATATATATATGTATATACGTATATATTCTGATGTATTATCTCTATCAATTTTGCACGTGCAAATGTCACCTCCATGCCTGAACGCGCACCTAGTGCACAGGCTTTCATGAAAATTGGTGTCGTCGCTGCTGAATCCTTCGCTGTTAGCAAGGTGGAAGCTTACTGGTACATTGGTGGCCTGCAAAGCGCGCACAGGAGGTTG
>NW_021155200.1:0-733 GCF_002837175.3 Physeter macrocephalus | reverse complement strand
GTTGTTGGAACTCCTACCTGCTTGTGGAGTGTTTCTGCTCATGGGGTGGGGGAGTTTCTCCAAGTCTGATGAGGCCGGCTCTTCACGAGGGAGTAAAAAACTCTCGACGCCCTCGCCAGCGGAGAAACTCTGTCGCATCTGCTCATCGCGTATCCCATGTTGCACCTTGTTGTAGTGCTTCAATTTCCCTTCCCAGTGTCTGCTACCGTCGAAGTAACGTCCCTTGTCATCTTCGCCGGTTTCCGCCTCTTCTTCTTCTTCAACTGGTTCTAGTGCACTGCCACTTAGCTCATTGTTATCCAGGTCTCTTGTCCACGCATTCCCCTCATAACCAGGGGTGAACAGATCTCCTTTTACGTAGCCTCTTCTATCCTCTTTCTTACTTTTTGCAATCCCCTCTTTTCCGGGAAGGCGATATCTAATTGCAGGCCTACGGTGAAGCCCTCGCTGGGAACGGCCGAACACATGCTTTCCCGCTCCTGCTGCTAGTTTTTCCCCTTCCGTTGCTGCCTCTCCTATTGACGCCGAGGGTTCTTCTGCCACGGATGCTGCAGCATCCACCTCAGATGCTGTTTGCAATTCACCTCTGCGGAGATAATCCAGTTTATGCAGACCATCCCACTCCTCAACAACGCCACGACGCTGCCCACCCAAATGGTTCATTGAAAAACCTGACCCTTCGCCGAATGCTCGTGCCAGATATTCGTCAATAAGTTCCATCTGCTTCAAGTGC
>NW_021155199.1:1921-2234 GCF_002837175.3 Physeter macrocephalus | reverse complement strand
CGGCGGATTCGCGTGTGAGTGGACTCAGAAGGGGCGAGCACCACGGCGTGAACAAACATTTATTCGCATTTCAAACACCTACGTGTACCGCGAGGAGTCTCTGTACTCGCAGTATAAAGATATGCAGTTATGTGTGTATATACATCTGCGTAAGAATAGGTCCGTGCCGGCTTGTGGGTGCACATATCTGTAGAAGTATAAAAGGAAGTGGTTGTTTGGCCGTGTGTAGAATTCGGGTGTTGGTGCCACACGCGAGTGTACGTACACCTCTCTGTCTCGCTGTGTCTGCACACCTGCGCAACTACGGGTGTGT
>NW_021155199.1:0-803 GCF_002837175.3 Physeter macrocephalus | reverse complement strand
TGAGTGTGTGTGTGTGTGTATGGGCTCAAAAACATATGCAGAAAACAGAGAGACGTAGGCCCACACACGCGCACTTACACACGCACGGAGAAGAGATATGGGCTGCTCGTACATGCCGTTGCGCTTGTGCACACAACGGCAATGCAGCCAAATAATGTGAACACGCCTGCTGAAAATTACGTGTGTGTGAGAAAATATGTATGTGAATTATTGGGCAGCTGCTCGCCAGCGGTTGATAAATACAAACTGTGCGCCTGTCTGTGCTGCGGTAGGTATTCAGACACGTGTATTCAAGTCTCGAGACTTGACTGCAGAAGGTCCCTGCGACATTTCTTCCCATCGAACCACCGAAGAAAAATATATGCATCTCCTGCACTTCTCTCTCTCTCTGTCTCTCTGTATGTCCCCATACACAGAGACACTCGTGCGAGTATGGGCAGCCGAGCGCGGGGGTAGATCTGACGGGTTTGTGCGGGGGCTGCACAGATCCCACTTTCGTGGGAGTGTAAACTTCTCGCTCTCCCTGTCGCCCCCTCTCTTGCTGTCTTCTTCTCTCTCTGTCTCTGTCTCTGTCTCTGTCTCTCTCCCTCCTTTGGCCCTCTCTACTTCCTGCCTCTCTCTTTGCTCTGCATGCGTCTACGTGGTCAGAACTGCTGTAGAAACCCTCCCACAGAGCTGTACGTCTGCTTCGCTCATTTCTGCTGAGACGGAGAGCAGCACCCACGGCTGCTGCTTCTTTGCAGCGAAAGACCTCTGCGCATAACCCTCGCCACTGAGTGATGCATACAGACAGGTGCCTCTGC
>NW_021155198.1:1895-2234 GCF_002837175.3 Physeter macrocephalus | reverse complement strand
GTAGTAGTAGCAGAGTCCAGAAGCAGAAGCAGCAGGAGATACATAAGCGCGCGCTACAATAAGAGAAGGAGCAACGCTGTAGCGCATGCACAAAATTTCCGGAGACAGCAGCCGGAGAGCAGCAGCAGCTAAAGAAGCGGCAGTGGGTTTTAGGATGAAGCAGCAGCTGCTGCAAGGAAGGGCCAGCAGCAACAGCAGCAGCACAAGGCCAGGTAATGCTTGCAGCAGACTGGAGATGCTAGCGTACAGAGAAATAAAGAGAGAAAACAGACAAGCAGAGCTGCCGAGGAGAAAAAATGAAAGGCAGTCATATGCGCGCGCGCCGAGCAAAAAAACGTA
>NW_021155198.1:0-213 GCF_002837175.3 Physeter macrocephalus | reverse complement strand
GCCACGGTGTTGCTTCGGCTGCTGTCTGTGCAGCAAGCAGCAGGAAGTATCAGCAGTGGCAGCATAATCAGAAATTGATTTTTATATTGGCACACACATCTACAAATGGTAGCTTAAACAGAAATTTCTTTATGCGAACACATCTACAAACACAAGCTCACGTCAGCAATACAGAAACAAATGCACGTGTATATCTCTCTGCAAAAATGTCGA
>NW_021155196.1:913-2234 GCF_002837175.3 Physeter macrocephalus | reverse complement strand
TTTGAACAAGTGTGGGTGAGTGTATGTCTGTGAGGAGAGGCGATTCTGACTATACGGCTATTTTACGCAGCCGCAGATGCGCAAGAATTCCTGTAGATCCTTCAGTTGGTCATGTCACTCAGCAGCTCTCCTTCTAGATCTACACGTGAACAGAAAGATAGACTTTTCCAGAAAGAGGGAGGCAAAGGAAGAGCCTGAGATAGGTGTACACCTAACAAACCAAGACACGTACGTATAAAATAAGGGAAGATTGTATACACAGAGAGATACACATTTATGTAGAATATGTATATGTATATATATTTGTATTCCGGGAGGAGGAGAGAGGCGAGAACAGTTTATCTAGCGCGGTACAAGAGCATCATGCGTCTGCCCGCAAAGCAGACAGACAGTGCTTTCCAAAAGGTCCTTCGTTGTGCAGAGCGCGACTACTCCCTCCGTACCAGATTACAAAGCGAAACCGCGTAAGGTTCCTCATAGAACCACAGCAAGACAGAGAAGCAGCGACTCTGAGAAACGGGCTAGGAGACACGAGAGGGGCAGTACGGGGAGGCAGAGACAAAGTGTGACCTATAGGGGAAGAGAACATCTCCGTGGAGCCTTTCTAATATTATGCGATTGCTTACGTGAATGTCTACTGCGTTGGAACTGTCGTTTACATACGGACGATATGCTTAATTCATTTCTGTAAACGTTCCACGTGTGCACCTACAGAGAGGGAGGCACACGCGGAGGCATTCGGATACTGAAATAGAGGGCAAGTCGAATCGCTTGGTTCCCAGCTGTAAACCTGTCCGAGCAACGGAGGACTAGGTAGCCAACAATTGTATAGTTCGTTCATACGTACTTGCGGACTTGCGTAGGTTAGTACAGATAGACGGACATATGAGCATACACCCCCATGGAGGGGGAGGTAGACTGGCGAGCGGAGACGACTGTGTAGCTACAGGAAGAGCACAGGAGCATAGGTTTCTGAGCGTATGAGATCTCAGCTTTCTGTTTCGCACAGAAGGTGTTTACATTTTTTCTTCGCCAGGAGCCAGATATCCAGAAACTGCGTAAGTCTCCAGTGGGCACAGACACGGCGTTTATTAACATAGCTTGATAGTTCAAAGTGACGGTAGGCTGGAGACAGCAGGTGACTGCGGGGCGCCTTGAAACTCGTCTCCCATCTTTTCTCCTCCAGCTGTTCTGCCTCTCCCACTCCTCCACTTCTGTTGTTGCTGTTGCTGTTGGTATTGTTGGTGCTGCTGGCATCGCCGTTGCCGTCGCTGCGGGCGGTGCTCCCCCTGGTGCTGCCTCTGCTCCTCGTGTTGCCACT
>NW_021155196.1:0-527 GCF_002837175.3 Physeter macrocephalus | reverse complement strand
TTTCCTGCTGCTGCTGCTGCGGCGTCGTCTTCTCTTGTAATAACTTCTGTCTGCACCTTCTTCTTGCTGTTGCTGCCGGGTCTCCCTGCTGGTGGTGCTTCTTGTTGCCCCCACGGCTTGTTGCAACGCTGCTAATAGGCGCTGCTATTCGTCTAAGTCTTCTTCTTGCTGTGGCGACCCTTTTGTTCTATGGCCCTTCCCTTGTGACTGCTGCTTCTCCTGTCCCGCTGCTACTCCTATCTGGTCCAACTGTTCCTTCCGCTTCGCTGCCTTTTCCCTGCTGCCGCCGAGCTGCTGCTGTTGCTGCTTTTTCTTCTTCGGCCCGGCGCTTCTGGCTGCGCTTTTGTGCTGTTGCATCCGAAGAAGACAGAGAATAGGGACACTGCTATGACTGATACATCACGTAGGTAGACCTGTTTATCCAGACCTCTCATTACTTGCAGTGCCTCGACGGTCGGACCGAAACGCACGCCTCTACACACACAAACGTAGATATACAACAAGGGCAGAGTGTCTAACGTAGCCTC
>NW_021155195.1:1674-2234 GCF_002837175.3 Physeter macrocephalus | reverse complement strand
ACTCATCCTGTTGCTAAAGGGCCACTAACGCTTCATAGTAAGCACCTCATCCAGTTGCTAGAGGGCCGCTAACATTGTAGCAGGCTGTCATCATGCTCTAAAAACGAGATGGCAGAATGAACAACCACGCGTACTCCTGTTCGCTAGAATGGTCACGGAGCTTGCACGCAGTGTCTGCAGGACCTATGTGACAACTACGAAACTACACACACAGAGGCAGCCCACGAGCCACATTTACCACTCAGACAGGCTGCCCCCATATTGACATATTGACTACTGTTACACTACATGTTCCCCGTGTGAATCTACACTTGTCCGTACGCTGGTCGTCCGC
Source organism: Physeter macrocephalus (assembly GCF_002837175.3). NCBI lineage: Eukaryota > Metazoa > Chordata > Mammalia > Artiodactyla > Physeteridae > Physeter > Physeter macrocephalus. The sequence goes on along the minus strand of NW_021155195.1, from coordinate 1,900 downwards.
TGCACTTGTACGCCTAGATATAATATATCTGCCGTTACAACAGGAGATTCGCGTTTCCGCACCCTTTAAGGAACAACCGAAACAAAGTAGGCTGGTTGAACTTTCACGTGTCTCCTCGTGCATTCAGGACATCCACGACGTTCTTTGAAAGCGGTTGTATTTTCCTTGCTTAGCATCTACAGCTGTGCAGTATGTAGCTGTGCACGTGAGGAGGGCATTGCCAAAG
>NW_021155195.1:0-205 GCF_002837175.3 Physeter macrocephalus | reverse complement strand
AGACGTTGCTGAATTACGGCGGCGCGTCGGAGCAGGCGTTCCTGAAGAGAGAAGCCCGAGGAAACCAGTGTAGTGTGCGGTGGTGTACGTGACCAGCCCAGCGTAGCTATGTTGCATGAGGCAAAGGGAGGCGTAAAATGTGCTCGTGATCAGGCCTACCCTTAAGTCATTCTTGCACCGTTTTACTATGACTTCGGCTGTAGCC
>NW_021155193.1:0-2234 GCF_002837175.3 Physeter macrocephalus | reverse complement strand
TTTCAAAGAATACCTTGTCAGGCAACACAAAGGATGGATTGGAGTTAGGAGGCAGTGAGAACAGGATGAAGGGGCAAGGCTGGAGGTGTGGAGACTACTCAGAAATCCACTGCAGAGTTTACGTGGGTGCAGTGATATTCAAGAGCCACTGATTTAGATAGTCAAGAATTGGAAACATCCTAAAGTGCTAGGGTGTATTAGACAGGATTTCAGTCAAACTGGCTTGGTCACAAGGGTTTGTTGGCTCTTGTCACTGGGAATTGTTAAAACCGGCTTTAGGCAGAGCTGGATTCAGGGCTTGGAGGATCTCTTTACTCTCTCCCTATCTCGGCTTTGCATGTCTCTGGATTGTCATCATTCTCAGGCAGGCTCTCCTCACATGGGCACGGAGATGACATTTGCAGCTTTAGACTTCTACCCTGCCAGCTTAGTAACCGTAGCAGCAAGATGTTGACTCCAAAAGTAGCACGCTTATCATGGAGCAACTGTGTTGGATGGTAAACCCATCTTTCAAGTGAGCCTTGGTCAAGTCGAGTCCTGTGGATCATGTGCCCATCCTTGGAGGCATGGGGAGTGGGGGAGATAAGGGGTCAGGACTGGCACCAGTTCAAGCCACCCGAATGGACTGGCAGACCAGAACCATGGGCGTTCCATCTTGAAGGGGTGAGTCTAGGCACTGAGGTATTGTGCTGCTTTAACAAGTAGTGATGAGCTATGGTTATTACCCCAGAAAGATACCTGTAGCACTTGCTGTAAGAGAAAAAAGAAACTCACAAAAAATCCAATTTTGTAAGACCCAGCTTTGGTTTGAGGATTAAAAAGGATCCATGAGTCTAGAAAAAAGGAGCCTAATAGTGGTTATTTCTAGGTGGTAAAATGATGGGTGACATCATTCTTTCCTTATACTATCTTTCTCTATTGTCTGAAAAAAAGTTATACACTGAGAATGTGTTTCTATTATAACCAGGAAAACCATTTCTATTTAAAGAAAAACTTATCTATTGAAGTTCTGACAAGATTTGATGAGGTCAGAACTAGGAAAGGTGAACAGGAGAGAAGGAGGTGATGGCTTTTGAGAAGCTGACATCCCCTGGACTTGGTGAATTGGATGGCTGTGAGGCTGCAGAGGGAACCCAGCTGGCTCTGCAGTTTCTGCCCTTCCTTGGTGACTAGGTGGCATGGGTGTCCCCAACACTGCAGGGCCAGCCGTGGTTAAAGGCTGGAAGACATCTGTTAGAATGAATTTTGTACTTCTTAAGAGATGTTTAGAACTGACTGGTTGAAAACTGAGACCTAGGAGAATTTATGCTGTTGAAAGAAGGTTCAGTTTGACTTAATAAAAATTGTGAATTACATTTCAAACGAGGACATTATAACTGCTTGGTAGATATAGTGTATACCTAATTTATTAAGTAGTTGGTAAGCTCCATGAAGGCAGAAATTCATCTTTATGTTGTAGTTCCTCAATACCTAGCATATAAATGTGGTTCATAGAAAGAGTTCTCTAAAACGTTTGTCACTGAATGAACTATTCCATCTAAACTAACAGTAATTCTTAGAAGAAGTCATTGCAGGAGTCAGCTCAGGAAACTCACCAACCTGATTTGGTTTGTAATCATTTATAAATAGGTGCTTTCCAAGTACTTAAAATAATGCTTTTCTTAATAAGAAAAAAAAAGTCCTAAAATTCTTTAAAGATCATTACTAATGTTTAGGAAATCCCTTCCAGTTTGTACCACGTAGAAAAAATCAGCTTGCTTCCACATACATATAAGTTGCTCAAGAAGCTGAGGAAATTCTCTCCCGCTCTCCCTCCCTCCCTCCCTCCCTCCCTCTCTCTCTCTCTCTCTCTCTTTATTTATTTATTTGTCTTTTATGTGTACTTTAGTCTACCTTACAATATTATTTTCCTCCAAAGCATGTTTACCACTCTGGTTCACAGAGTCCAGAAATAAAATATTTGGACTCTGAAGCTGTATATTAAAGTGCTTTAAGGAGCTTGGGCTCTGGAAACAGCTGGTCTGGCTCTGAATCCCAACTTTGCCATTTCCTGGCATGTCAACTTGGGTAGTTTAAGTAACTCTCTCTTTTCTTATCTGTACAAACATGTTATAAGGTTGTCATGAAGATATAATGAAATGGTCACTATAAAGCACTCAGACTGTCAGTTATTTTAAAAAAAAATCACATTTGTTTACCGCCTGGGTTGGAGTGATTTCCAAAAGTACAAGATT
>NW_021155192.1:1685-2234 GCF_002837175.3 Physeter macrocephalus | reverse complement strand
ATGGACCCAACCTGTGATAGATAAATTTGTCGTGGATGATTGTATATTAGCGCCGTTTCCTCTCCGTGTGCTTCTTCTGTTGTCACGGTTCAATTTTTAACGAGATCAACTGATAGTACACTGCGCATTGCTCACTATGTGGACATTGAATTGCCAGGGTTCGCCCTCTTGAAGTCGAACAGAGGTTCTGTCTCACATACGTACCATCGCGCTTAGGACGAGAGGAATGGAGGTCTACGCATATGTCTGTATGTCTACCTATCTACCTTTAGACGTATATAGAAGTACACGTACGTATAGAGATGAAAGGCACATACGCGCGTAAAAGGCCCGCTGGGTAGCTCTTCTGGGCGAGAGCCGCAGCTGCGAGGAGGAAAGATGGACGCCACGCATGTGGAAACCTTGTAGTCCATGTACATAAATATTTAAGTATATAACATGTATATGTACACTTATGAATGTGAAGCTCTCCCGCACGTGCGGCCCTGATAAATCTCCACAAGCCTCTGCGTAGATATATATATATATATATATACATATATATATATA
>NW_021155192.1:0-1022 GCF_002837175.3 Physeter macrocephalus | reverse complement strand
GATAAATGACTATGCATGTTTTTAGCACTGCCTAAGTAGATGCTCACGCATGAGTAGAGACATATATGCATGCAGAAGTACAGGTAGGTGGACAAAGGGTACTTTGTTTATGTGGATAAATGACTATGCATGTTTTTAGCACTGCCTAAGTAGATGCTCACGCATGAGTTTACGTGACTGCCGTTTACAACTGCAGCAGTCTGCATGCAGTGGCGGTGTGGTTCTGCTGCCTCTGTGTCGAAGTCCCGTAAAAGTCCCGTAAAGATCTTCCGAGGGGTGCGCACATGCTTTTGACGCCGTTGCTGCTACTGCCGCCTTGGGGGAGAATGTAGTAGTGCTGCAGCTGTGTTGGTCGTCCTCCTGCTGCTGTTGTTGCCGCTGTACCTGTTATTGCTGCTCCGCTGCTTCTGGTTGTACAGCTGCGCTTGGGATTGCTGCCTCTGCTGCTGCTACCACTTGCCGTGTTTGCTCCGGTGCGCTACTGCTGCTGCTTCCTCCGGTGCTACTGCTGCAGTTCTTGAATTTCTGGTTGCTGCACGTGTGGCTTCTCCTGCCCGTTGTTAGTGGCGCTTCAGGTGATGTACAGCAACATTATAGGCTTACACCTAAACTGCACGTGTCTGCTGCTGCTGCTGTCACTTCCACTAATTATCTCGGTGACCGTGGCACCTCTGTTGGGCCAATCGAGAAGAAGCAAAGCAAGTGCTATATATGGGAACGAGCCCAGTACCTCCACTTGTGTTTCTGCCTGTGCACATGTGCGCTTCATTCCTGCAGGTGTGAACAGTTCTACATCTATAAAATGTATTGTGTACTGTGGCGCCAGAATGCATTTCACTTGTGCTTTGCGGCCGCTTTGCTGTTTTTGCACTTTGGAAGGAGGACTGCTGCTGCCAGTTGTGTTGGGGGAGATCGTTATTACGCATGCCTTGTGTGTTGTTTTAGTTATGCAGCCAGCCACGTTGCGCCTTGCCTGCTTCCTTTGCTGAAATTCACGAGAAAATAGATATCTGCGTGCGTGC
>NW_021155191.1:1839-2234 GCF_002837175.3 Physeter macrocephalus | reverse complement strand
GTGCCATCTGTCGATATACCTGTGTATATACGCGAATACGTGTGCCTCCACATGTATAATGTGTATGATGCAGAAATACTGCTGCTATATATACATTTGTGCCTGTGGATGCACGTCGACATACACATGTGAGTGTACAGATGAGTATATACATAAATGATAACGAGGCAATTACGCGTTTCATACACTCCTGCGTACGCACAGGTAGAGATGAACCACTCTCTATACCTGCGTGTAGAAGTGTACGTGGACATGCGCGTCAATAGTTATACGCAGATCCGGTACGTCGACGTAACTATAATTTTCCTCCCCCCCACCATGTCCATCCATTCGTGGAGCTACATGAAGCAAATGCTGTACAGATATATATATATATATATATATACACAAATATA
>NW_021155191.1:0-620 GCF_002837175.3 Physeter macrocephalus | reverse complement strand
GTGTGTGTGTGTATGACGCGTAGGTCGCCATAGCATGTTGTGGAAGGGCGTACAGATTTCCGGTACATTTCCTTCTTTTTCTTCTTCTGCTCCTTTAATCTACGCGTTTCCTGATAACATCGAGCATGCATGCGTCTGGTGCTATTTCATTACTGCCCGGTGTTTTAAACGATGCTGTCGCACACTACAAAACAGGAGACTAACTATTCTTAGGGTGCTTACACAACAGTACGTACATATGTACATGTATACGCATACGACTACGTTGATGCACTCACATATATTCAGCTACATACATTACTCGGATGTACGTATAGTTGTCCTGCTGCGTACACGGAACGTGACTGTACGCACGGTTTGCACCCGCCTGGCTGAGTGCGTCACTGTAAAAATCACACGACTGCGTCAGTAAAACATATCCTTTCGCATGTCTTTTGACATACACACGTGTATCACTACTGCTCGTGCGAAACGTTCGTGCTGCAACTTTTTTTCTCGGGTATCTGTGAATGTGTCTTCTGTACACGCCAAAATATTGGTGTAATCTGTAGTCTTCGCAGGGGTCGTGCGTCCTGTGTATGGGCTTCATGTACCCTGTTCGTATTGTTTCCGCAGGTGGA
>NW_021155190.1:2010-2234 GCF_002837175.3 Physeter macrocephalus | reverse complement strand
ATTTTTCATTTTGTTTTATGTCATATTACCTTATTTATAGCATTCACTGATATGTTTGTAAAATACAGATATTTTTAAATGCTCTGGTTTTGTCTACAGGGTTATTTCCTTGTCATATTTTTAAGGACTCCAACATTGTAAGACATATTGCATGTTTTTCTCTTGACGATTGTTTATCTTGAAGCATCATGAACTAACTTGACCTGTTGGATTTTGTGGAGAAA
>NW_021155190.1:0-287 GCF_002837175.3 Physeter macrocephalus | reverse complement strand
CGTGTATGTAAGATACTTTCAGAAATTAGAAACTAAAAAGTAAAACTAACAAAAAACATTTCTTATTATAAATAACAATGGAATTTAGTATGCTATTATACCTTCAGACCTACTGTAGGACATGCTGTTGTTTGCTGTTCCACTTGAGGCAGGATTCACAGTTTTTCTAACGGGTACAGATCACTATGCCTGATACTGTGAGCAAATGTTATACTTGAGCTCCACTCTTATCACTCTCAGGCTTTTTTTGGTATTGTGTAAAATGTAAATACATACTGTCAACCTCC
>NW_021155188.1:0-2234 GCF_002837175.3 Physeter macrocephalus | reverse complement strand
TTTGGGCATGTCCAGTCAAGGCAGGGGCACCCGCGCTTCAACGAATTTTCAAACATAGAACGAACGAAATCGCTGCTTCGGTTAGCTCCGCGCGGAAAACTGAGTCCGTGTTCACCGAACACGTGACTGCATGATGAAGACTTACTCAGCATTCCTGCATCTGATAGCAATAAGACAACAGACTCAAGGAGCCTACAGCGGTGTCTAAAAAAGGTGGGAGGCGGTGAACAAACACAACTCTCAGGGGGAGGTGAACTTGACGCGACAATGTACCTTCACCCGTGAACGAAGAGTTCCTGCGGTCTGACTAGCGGTTCTTTCTGGTCGGCCGACGTAAACGAAGGAATCCTCGAGAAATGTGTAAGTGACGTGCACACCTTTATGACTCGACAAAATGTATCTCTACATGGATACATACACTCAAATGCATAAACGCAGGAAAAGTGAGTTGCTTTTTCGGTCTACGCGTCCGTGTAGAACCGTAAGCGAAAACTATGTAGACTTCGAGTGGACCATGTAGTAAGAGAGCGTTGTTGATCATTTCTTTTGTTCTACGCACAGGTTTGGGAAGTTTGGTCCACAGCACTTCCTCACTAGAAGCACACTATCCATCTAGAAGCAACAAATTGTGCCTTCTTGCTGTGCGTGACTGCGAACTGAGCCACGTACGCACGTAGTTGCGTTAAAACAGTCTTCAGCGCAGCACACCGGGAAATAAATTGCCCATTAATCAGTCGTGATGAGGTCGTTGTGAAAAGAATTCGCACTGTACCTTCAGCGCCCGTTTGGTCTTCACTTGTAGGTCGTCACTCGCTTTTGCATCCAGGTGCACGATAAGAAGTCTGAGGAGAAGTAAATCGGAAAGCAGAGCCAACGTGAACGTCAGCGAAATCCGCGCGTGCGCACATCCGTGGCAGTTTACCCGTTTAATGTGCCTCTAGCACTGCCCACACATACACCAGTGGAGTTGTGATTTCAGTTGTACGTACACGTTGAGCAAGTACTGCTGTGAGCCTCGCACACAGCCTATGCAGAGCGTCGCCGAGAACCTGCACACCTCTCCTGCGTCTTCGTTCGCGTGTTTTCTTACATGCACAGTCACCTACTGGTCATTTTTCATGTCTCACGAATATTTTCGTCTAAACTCTAAGCATTTCTGCGGTAAGTGTACAAGCATGTACATATTTGTACGTATGCGCGATTAGTTTCGCGCGTACACACAGGCGACATGAGCTAGTGTAATTCAGTTCCCTTACACATTATATCCACGTTAAATAGTGCACGGAGATGCAACTATATGTCACTATAAGCATGTGCTCAACGTGTACCATTTCTTACTTGCGGAGAATATCTGCTTCAGCAACCGCCATGGCGTGGTCCGGCGTGTGTCTTCCCAACTGCCCTAACGTCCTACAACCATTTCCCGAACGCATCACGTAGAACAACAGTCTACATTTGTCCTCTGAGCAATTTGGTTTCACGTGTAGCAGTCTAGTGCTGACTTTGAAACGCGCGTAGGCAGCTCGTATCCTATTACGCACCCGTGCAGATGTTCACGCTGTACTAATAAGTCCGTAGACGCATACGATGGTAGTTGTACAACAGCAAAGCGGAGTGTGCATCCGGGGTGTCTGAACCCACAAAAGTCACCAATAAAAAAAGGGTGCAAGCACGTAGCGTCTCTTTCTGTACACATTAACCCCGCCGCCCCCTTACGCATCATATAGAACGATCACTTGAGTGGATGCCCTCTCCTTAACTACGCCTACTACGCCGATGGATATGCAACACGGCATTAACACACACTTCGAGCTGCCGTACTCGTTTTAACGTAAGACGCATGTTCTACAGCACAACAGCAGAGTAGCGTGCTTCATATCCCACTTACATTAATAAAAGCGCCTCTTGCATAAATGCCGACGTTTCTGCATATGTGTGAATCTACTCTTCAAGTAGCTGCATCTGAAAGTCAGTTGCAGTTTTGGAAGCTTCAGCTGTGCATGTGCTTGCGAAAGAATCTATATGTTGTTGCGCTACGGGGGAATGCCCACCAGCAAGAGCACTCCAATGCATGTACTCCTCTAAGGCGCCGCGTCTCGGGATTAGGCTCTCAAATTATTGAAAGTTTGAACATGACGTACACAAAGCGTCCTCCGCAGTACATGCAGTACTAGCGACGTGTAAAAGCTTTTCTGTATATTTGGCAAGCTCAGGGATGAAAGCACATATGTACA
>NW_021155185.1:0-2234 GCF_002837175.3 Physeter macrocephalus | reverse complement strand
TCTCAACCACTGCGCCACCAGGGAAGCCCAAGGAATTCTTATGTTATCACTTCCTCTCCTCATCCTTGTAGACAGTGTAATGGACAAATCAACACTAGCTCTGAGAACACTTCACCTTAATGGCATTGTTGAGCAGTGACCCAGAACTCCTGAAACAGCCACTGTCCCTCTGCTTTTGGGAGAGCCAGTTGAGAGCTTCGGTAATATGTGCTTCATCAATGAAGATATAGGTTCGAGCCTGGGCAAAACTCTTCAGTACAAAGGCTGTGAGCCTGAAGGGGAGGAAGTGATGATCACATTTATGTTGTTACAATGGTTTTATAACCACATCACGGCAACAGGCCTCATAGGACACTTCTCACACTGACATGAGTCATCTAACAGGAATTCTTTACTTAGAGCTCCCATTGCCTTTACTTGATGAATCTGCTAGCTCTCGTACAGCTGACCCTTGAACGACATGGTTTGAACTGCATGGGTTCACTTACACGTGGATTTTTTTTTTTTTTTTACTAAATATGTACTACAGTGCTACATGATCCCCAGTTGGTTGAATCCGTGGATGCACAACTGGGGATACCGAGGGCCGACTGTAAAATGATATGTGAATTTGCTACTGCTGAAGGTCAGCACCTCTAACCCCCATGCGTTTCAAGGGTCAACTGTACTGATGTTACTTATTTTTAAATTTTATTTGAGTAAGGCTTTCAATCTTTTCTTTAGCGATTTTCTTCTGTAGATGGCAGAATCTTCTCATACACAGCTCTTACATGCAGTAACTTCTGACATTGCTTTGCCTTAGGGATTTTAAAACAGTGTTTCATATCACTGGCTCCATTTCATTTTTTTCCTCCTATTATTGAATTTATTAGTGATTAAGATGAATATGATCTAAAAACATAAACTGAAGTGAACATGGTTTATCTAGAAGTTATATGATATGTTTGCTGGCTATCGCATTTAAAAAATCATGGTTATGGGGGCTATTTTAGAAAAAAAAATAATAGCTATTCGAGAAGGAATACCTTGGTGTATCATGAACAGGATGAATTCTGGGGACAAATCTAACATACGTGTATTCGAATCTCAGATTTTTTGCTTGTTACCTTGCTAGTGTTGGTACATTTATCTAGTATAACCAACTATAGGCTTAATAATACATATCTGATAGGGTTCCTGGGAATATAATTTTGATAATATATGTAAAAGACCTGACACAAAAATAGGAGCTCAAAAAACTGTTTTTCCCTTACCAGGTATTACCCTCATTGGTGCCATGTTGCTCCCCAAAGGTGCTATAAGAGCCATCATAGTGCCTGTAGAGCAGCTGTCTCTGGTAACCTGGAATGGAAGGTTAATGAAGCAACATGACGGGTTGTACATTCTGTAGCCAGAGAAATAAACAAAATGCCTTGGCATCTTGTGATAGTTCCTAAATTTTGCTGCAATATGTTAGATGGTTCTGAGTCCTAAACATTTTATTGGAGGTTGGACAGTGGATAGGTACCATGAAATCAACTGTCATAGTATTCTTATTATTGTAACTATCATAGTGTGATAAATTTACATATCATCGAATTGATAAGTAACTCAAGCCTATTGGGGATTCCAACCTATTGTTAAAATTGCACTGTGAAATTTTCACTCCCTTATTCAGTAACTCACCAGTGTTGAGGTAGTGAATGGCCTTGGACTTGACCTCTGCAGTCAGTTGCTGTGTTTTATTTAGATAATCCAGAACGTAGATGTTAGGAGCAAAGAGGACCATATTCTGTTCTCCACAGCCATAGGGCATTTGGAGGAGATTTTGTGTATTTCGCATGGCAGAGCCTAATATGTCTCCTAGGAAATGGGAGAGATGGGAAGTCATAAAGCTTATAGATTATAATCCATCAGAATCATTAAGAAGAAATGAATAGTTAGCTGAGGTAAAGAAATGAGGAATTTTAGGAAGGGTGTCTTCAAGGAACAGAAATATGATTGGAAGCAATAAATAAGTCCAAAGAAGAAAGAAGGTAAAAGTATAGCTGTTATTTTGAGAAAGTATTTATGGAAAAAATATAGTAGACATTGTCCAATATAGTACAGTAGTCCCCTAGGGCTGGAGACTCACCCAAAACTGAGAAGGAGGCTCGGGCAGATTCTTCTACCACATTTGGTGGCAGCTTCAGAGATAATTTTTCAGACACCTCGGCACCTAGAGAAAGAAACAAATCAGCCACAATGAAGATGAT
>NW_021155184.1:1440-2235 GCF_002837175.3 Physeter macrocephalus | reverse complement strand
TTCAGTCTGCGGTGTGACCTCATTGAATAGTCTGAGAGCCTTTTCATCACGAGTACGTCGTTGTAGAGTGACATCTGCTACTGATATGCAGAAAGGGGCATGCTGGAAAATATGTGGACGTAGCGTCGACATGAATAGACGTATATACCCAGTGACAAGAACTTTTTATATCTGTTTATGACAAAAGCCCTCCAGTCTATACTCACAACACTGCCTCTCCACGCAAGAAGTTATTCACACCAAAGATAGGCGTATCGCTTCCATGCACGCTTTTATGCACGTAGACAAATAATGCAGATGACGTTATGCATGTAAATAATATAAGGATAAACGTAGTCGTCCTCTGCGTATCTACTGCTGTTCGCATTCTCAGTAACAAAGTGCTTGTCTCAGCAAGGTAAAAGAGCAGGCCGTTTCTCCATAAGCCCTGAGGATCGGCAGTCGATGAAGACTTACAATACATATTTTAGCGTTCTACAACCGATCGCCAGTGAAAACAAGCACAGCTTCCCTTCTGCCGCGGCGGTACCAGTCCAAGCTGTCGGCCGCCCGTTCACGGAGGAACGGCGTTGCTGCACCAGGTGACTTTGTAAAGAGTTTCGAAGGCAGGCACACAGTGAATAATTTCTTCCTTCGACTTTCAAGACTTCTGCGACGTGTCTCGCACAAGGATATATCTTTTCTGTGATGGCATCGCGTTAACTATGCTCCTTTTAGGTGGAGGGCCCTGTCTTTGCCGAACCTCCTCCCTCGTGCCGTGCATGCGCTGTCGTTTCCTTCGCACACGGCCAAGCA
>NW_021155184.1:0-195 GCF_002837175.3 Physeter macrocephalus | reverse complement strand
GAGCTGCCAGACCGTGGGGAGTGACAGCAGCGGCAGCTGCGTGGCGAGCAGCGTGAGAAGCAGCAGCAGTAGCACAGGGGAAGAAGGTCTACTGGGCAGCATACTGGAGGTGTTGAAAGACCGGTACAGCGTTGACAGCGCAACTCTGGTGTCTTTGAAGCGTGCCGTTGCAGCGGCAGCAGCCGCGAAAAAGAC
>NW_021155183.1:1851-2235 GCF_002837175.3 Physeter macrocephalus | reverse complement strand
CATACAAAAGCCGTACTTTGTCCCGTCCACCTAGATGATGCCCGAAGTAGTAAATCCGGGGAACATGCATGAAGGAGCCATGCCCAGGCGCCCTACGTGTTGGCAGTAGGACACGAATATGACGGCAGCGAGGACATTTCTGGAAGCGACGGGTAGGTGGGCGGAGAGATTGGACGAGAGAGCAATGCATCGAATACTGCACCTGTCTGTGGCGGGAAGATACCAAGCAGCAATTTGTGGCACAACCAGAGACTTTGCGCTGCTCCACTGGAAATGATACTCTTGATTGTTAAAAAGAAAATGGCGCGTTTCACTGCCCTACCGCATCAGTAAAGTTTGTTCAAATGACAGGTGTACTTAACGAGGACGAAAGTGCATGGGATG
>NW_021155183.1:0-864 GCF_002837175.3 Physeter macrocephalus | reverse complement strand
TTTTCTTTTTAAACAATGGTTTATACACGCCAGCAGCTCAGCGGAGCTAGACGCCTAAATGCGTGCCGATGTGTGTAGGACATAAACCATGCAGAAGCTCGATGCGGGGACGTTATCGGACGCATTCACATCTTTACTCTTCGTGAACCACTACACATAACAGATATGTCCCCTGCATATACAAGAGGGGGAAAGATTTTAAGCTAATGAGTGACCCGTGAAGCATTGCAGTCGGGTAACTGGGTAGCAGACAGGAGTGGTAGTCTCAATTTTTGCATGGCAGTGGCATACTAGCGTAATGCGGTGTGACGTACTTTCTGTATGGAAGGGCCTAGTACACCGCGAAACCAGACACGTCACACAGTATAATCGGATCCTGATTACGAACCATATCCTCCCCGGTCATACGTAACTCCCTGCTTGATATACGCAGGAATGCGTGTAGAGTCGCGCACGGCCAATGATACTAGGATCACCCCAGAAACTACACGGTACAATCCTGCATGAAAACTTGGTGCCGAAGCAGTGCGGAAACTAAAAACTAAGACATGTTTATCCGCAAAGTCGAATTTCGTATGACAAAACATCAGAAATGTTACCGCCACATTATACAGCAAATTAGAGCCGCGTCTGTGCGAAATGGGTAATTTGGTGTTGGTCGAATCTTAGATAGTCCTTGGAAGCTGCTCGAGGAAACAACCGCTTTCGCGCGCGGCCTCAGGCAAAACTTTAGCGGCAAACTTCTCCCTACATAGGTGGCAGAAAACGTGTGGGCATATACACATATACATACAGACATACATACATCCATACATATACATCCATCCATACATACATAGATACGTATACATATACATACATACA
>NW_021155182.1:1582-2235 GCF_002837175.3 Physeter macrocephalus | reverse complement strand
ACACATCAATATATACATGATTACAAACGTAGACGCATACACACATACATACTTGTATATGTACATACATACATACAAACATACATACATATACATAGGTACCCACGTACATGACACATACTCGTGTATATTCCCAGTATAATAGGTAGATATATATGCATCCACGTAGATGCATATACGCACTCGTCTTCATGAAGAAAAACACGCGCAAGTATCCAATAGCTTTTGATGGAGGTTGTGGAGGAGGTTTTCTTGCTTAGACGGCGACGCATGTGTAAAGACTTCCGGATCTGCTCTTTGAATCCTGTGTACTGGCCCTGTAGTACTCGCAATGGTAATTACTCAGAGACCTACGTACATTCGTATCTTCGTGTGTGCATGCAGCAAGTGGCAGCCTTTGCTGCAACGGTGCGTCCCCTTGTTCGGACTGCTGCATCGAGGGAGAAGCTGCGTGACAAGCAGCGGTGGCAAGGGGACCAGCAGAAGCAGTAGGAACTGTCCCACACCTGCAGGAGGAGCTGCAGCGAATACAAGAGGTACCTGTTAGTGCTGTGAATTCGAATGTGAATGAATGTTACAACGTGGTGAGTGATGAAGGTTGGGGACCCTGCAGCAGGGGGTACCAAGAGCAGCAAGAGCAGCAGCAAAAGGAG
>NW_021155182.1:0-345 GCF_002837175.3 Physeter macrocephalus | reverse complement strand
GCCGTCGTGTTACACCTGGACTGTCATCTTCGTGCCCCACCCTGCTGCAGGTGGATTGATGAAAGTACATCAAGCGTTCTGGTATGCATACACGAAAGGCGGCATGCTTAAGATTGTTCTAAGAACCCAGAAGGTCTGGCGCCTTCTCTGCTGCGCGGTCACGGAAGTGAAGGTCGGCGTGCGCCGACACGTGTGCTGCACAGGGGAAGACGTATGTGTGGATACTGGAACAATGTTATTGAGACAAAGGTAATGTGTATGCGTGCCGCACTGCTGAGAAGTCTCCGTCGTCATCGCGTCAACGACTAGAGAAACACACAAGCGGGAACACGCAGCCGCTCGCGG
>NW_021155181.1:961-2235 GCF_002837175.3 Physeter macrocephalus | reverse complement strand
TTTCAGGATTCTGGTGATGTATCTCCCCTATCAGTTGTGATAATCACGAAACTGCTGTTACTGAAGCTTACGTAGGTGTATCATTTCGTCGCTGCTTAGAAAGCTGGCTGCAGGGATTACTGCAGCCCGCCGTTTTGGCACTGCTAGTTTCCCTACGTCTGTTGGGGAATTCGATGAATGAATTCCTTTTCCCTACTTATCTTTCCTTTCCCCGTCGTATATTTCATTCCTACCGGACCATAAAGAGCAAGAAAGATGTACCGTTAGGACAGGCTGACGCAATCTTCCTGTCCACGATTACGCAACGACGGCTACATACGGTCTACATGACTCAGCGAGGAGGAACGAATGTGCTGGACATAATGATACGCGATATAAGCTGTGCTGGGCGGACCATGTATAACGTTCGGCCAAATCGTAGAGTTGGAAGGTTGATGGAAACCAGGGCCTTTCCTTGTAGACTTTCGAGTGCGTCTGTTGTCGGGAGTCGGCACTGTCGCGGGTCAGTGTGTGAATTCGCTGGATCATTACCGCGCTGTCTACACCACCACCGTGCTGCGGACTCTGTAGGCAGGTGTAGGTGTTTTTGAATATCCTTAAGTTTTCTGAGACCCTCCTTCCTCGTAACAGCCGTGAAGCACCGCTTTCTCATATTGCTGGGGTGCGGCAGCAGTGTGTGACGCAGCAGAGAACTCGCGTTAGAAGAGAATCCAGCGGAGAAATATCAAACACCCGTGCCGTGTGAAGACGAAATGCAGCCCTATCAGAACCTTTTCCGAGAGGGGCTGAGCACTCGCAAGCACACACATCTACACAATATACCCGCTGTGACTAAATTTTTGTAAGCCGCTGAGGCGAACTGTTCCGCATGATTTGCACAGTCATGTGTGTGTACCTCGGTGTGGGTCTACGCTGCAGGACTCTCTCTATCTCTTTGCATGGCTTCTCTTGATGACAACAGAGGTCATAGTGATCCTCTTTCGATTGAAGGCGGCTAGCCTGTGTGCACCAGAAAAAAAGGGACGGGGAATATACGTATATCATGTGTCTATTGCTGCGTACGTAGCATGTGCTGGTACTTTTTTCCGTGAGCCTGAATGAAGCAGAGATCCTCACAAATATCACCGTTCCACAGCTTCACGAGACACCCGTGTAAAAGACCTTTTCTGCAGCGCTTATCAATAATGTGGCAGCATCTACACAAAACACACCCCGCCTGCAGGATAGAAAGCTTACGTGCATGTCTGGAGATGCGCGAGCAATTATGCCCAAAC
>NW_021155181.1:0-308 GCF_002837175.3 Physeter macrocephalus | reverse complement strand
TCAGTACACCCGTGCAGCTTCCGAATATGAATGCAGCTAAAGGACAGCCCGGTGACCAAGCATATAAGGGGGGGGAGGCGATTTGCATTTTCGGGAGAAGGTCTAGTTTTTCCGGTAAAAAGAGAGCGCCAGGAAAAAGTGAAGCTGTAAGCGCGGTAATTTCGTGGTTCAGGTGGATGGCCGACATACGCTAAGGCGCAGGAATGAAACGCGCTTCAGGAATTACTTTAGCGACTGGGTTGTCCGCATGCAGCTATTCTCAATAGGTAAGCTTTTGAAGATGACCTACGTGGAGATTTCAACGCTGG
>NW_021155180.1:490-2235 GCF_002837175.3 Physeter macrocephalus | reverse complement strand
TCCCCACTATGTATAGGTGAATGTATACCTTCACTCGACGTTCAACGTACGACGTGAAGTGGCCGCGGAACCTTGCGGTGTACACATAATACGGTCCTATCCGACGCTCAGTGGAATCACCTGTGTACGCCGAAATACTGCACTTGGTATTAGACAGCCTCCTGTCACCAGAGCTGAATCTTCTTCCAACACGCAGGAGGAAAAAAGCGCTGAGGAACCGTATGGACAAATGTGTACAGACGCGTGCCTTGCCGTTCCGACATAACCAGTTACAAGCAGGAATTTTCTTCAGATCAGTAGCCTGTGATATGCTCACAGGGGTGTTTGCAGAAATTACAGAAAGGGAGACACTGAGAAACCGTCTCATCTTTCCGCAGATGTAAAAGTGTTCTGCTTACTGTAAAAAGATGAAGTGTACAGGGCATGCTGTTCTACGTACCACTTCAGGCAGCCGACTTTCTTGTGCGGCCTCTTACTTGCGTCCACCCCGCTGTCAAACGATTCTACACCAACGCTGTGAAGTCTAGAGAGATGTGACGTGCACGACAAATACAGGTAACGGGAAGCGTTCTGTGGATAGATTTCACTTATTCTAGAACCTTGTAATTCATGCAGTGAAGATAGTGGGCATACTCGTGAATGTGTGCGCACGTGCATGTGTAGGCACGGAGGCTGCAGCGGGTACAATAGCACGAAAGAGAGGACTTATTTCTTAAAAAGCATTTCTTTCCCCGACAGCGTGTAGTTGCCGGGCTGTACAACTAACACCTGCCAACGCACACATCGGTGACACTGTAGGACCTACCTTTTTTTGTGACCACCACCCAGCGTTACACAGTGCACGTAATCACGCGTTTGCCGACGTGCTGAAAGTCATCACAGCATATGGACACTCATCTATAGTCACTAGCGCCTGCACTTTTGTGGGGAACAAGAAACATGCGCCGCCCACGTTATTTTACTTGAAAAGATGTTCAGATTGTCTGTTACCTGTCACTAGAACGCCCACTCGTTGCCGGGTTACCCTCCATGTAGAGGGACAACAACACATATGCACAGTGTTGTCTCTGCACCGGAAGAAATGTTGAATCGCTTGACGCGTCCCTCATGTAAATGCACCCGCTGAACAGATCGCCTAGGATACGTAATCGTCCGAGTTTCTGAATGCATGTACAGAAGATTCCGTGTATCCGCGCAGAGATGCACACGCAAGTACGTCGAGCCCAATAAGCTTCCGTTCTACATACGCACAGGAGCAAATGAAGTGGTTGAATTGAGCTACGCATGTACGTGCACACAGGCAGAACTTAATCGCTACCCGGTGCACCAGTCTGCCGATATTCTTCTTGCCTTCCGAGTAACACGGCATCATTCACCCGTTCTGCTTCTGTGTACTCTCGATGTGATTCGCACAGTGGTGAATGCGTTAGGGTACATACGGCGTGTTCTGCAACGACTAAAGTTTCAAGCACAGCAGGTATAAGTGTTGAGTGCCAAGGACTGGTCTGCGAGGCTGCCACCAACGTGCAAGGCTGAAGCATGGAGGGGTGTCGGAGCAGATGCATCCTGGAATCATCAAATGCTCGCGGTTTGTATACAGGGGAAAATGTGTATAGAGTTACGGAGAGCAGGGCAACCTCATATGTGCGTGGACAAACAGGCACGAAGCACCGACGCTATGGTCTTCTGTACAGAGGGGCATTTCGCAACGAATTTTAGTCGCACGTGTGTCAAGTTTCACAGAC
>NW_021155180.1:0-151 GCF_002837175.3 Physeter macrocephalus | reverse complement strand
CGTATTCACAAAAGAGGCTTCCGTCGCATCGTGCTTAAAGGCCGATGTGTACACGAGCTATGAACAGGCGCTGCTTCTGCGCTTGTAAACATGCCCCTACGGCCTGCTGGTTAAGAGCAGATCTACTTATATCCGAATACGTACGTGAAGT